>NW_028318119.1:785000-815278 GCF_062004578.1 Staurois parvus | reverse complement strand
GTACTGCCAGGGGGAAGTGCTAACCATTTAGCCACTGTGCTGCCCTGAATGCCCTACATTGCATGTTGAAACCGCACGCATTCCTGTGCAGATCACATGCGATTTTTGTGCGGTGCGATTGGAGACATACATTTTGATTGGCTCCAATCGCACCAACACCCCACCACCAAAAATGTGCAGGACCAGGGGGGGACTGACCATTTGGAAACTCACGCCACTGCCCGAGGGCCCGGGGTCAGTAGGGGGCCCCCATGAGATGCCCCTGGTACCTTTTTCATAGGCTTTTTTGAGTTTGGGCAAGGACACAGGGGCCCCATGATCCCCTATTGCCCGGGGGCCCCATGAGTTGTCAGTCCGCCCCTGTGCAGGACCCTTTTTTGGTCCGCACTAGAATCGGATCGCATGGGTATTTCACACCTATGCCATCCGATTCTGCACATCGCACTGCGTTTTGCGGACCGATTTCGGGGGGGTTGTTAACTCAACATACACACCCGCAGCTGTTTCGCATGAACGGGGTGCGATTCTGATGCGGTGCAGAAAATGCTGCGAATTCCGCACCGCATCAGTGTGAACCCGGGCTTAGGCTATGTTCACACCTATGCAGTTTGATCCGTTTCTGTAGGTGCGTTTTGCATTTTTGTACAAGCGTTTTTGAGACTTTTCCCCCCAACTTGTTGATGGGCAAAACGCATAAAAAACGCACTACCTGCTTTTCTGCCGCATCTCTATTGCAGTCTATAGAAACAAAAACGCAACATTTGCGTTTAAAAAAAAGACCCCGACCCTTTCTAAAAACGCACCGAGTGAAAACGCGGAGATGTGAACGTGTCCCATAGGAAATCATGCGAAATGGACTGTACTGCGTTTCTGCAAAACGCAATGGAAAAGGCTTAGGTGTGAACCTAAACTAAATGGCCGATTGGCTTTCACACCCCGGTCCTACCGGGTGTGACTTGCCATGCGATTTGCATGTCATGCGACTTGCAAATCGCATAGCAAATGGCATTCTATTGTCCGCAATTACAGCGGTCATATCGGTGCGGTTCAGAGCCACGCCCAGTTCTAAAGTAGTTGCATGCAGGACTTCAGGTGCGACTTCCATAGATATCTGTGTCTTCCAAGCTGCAGTTGTCCTGCAAGTCGCACCTGGAGTCCGGATACCATCTGACTTCATTGGAAGTCGCACGATTTCAAACTCCGATGGGTGTGACCTGTAATATATTTTTGTTTTGTTCTCGTTGTGCTGTGAATGTGTTTATATTAGTAGATAACAGAGGACGGATTTCTGACTTTGTGTAGCAATCATGACATTCTGCTGACATATTGTGGAATATCATAGATCAGGGGTCTCCCAGCATTCTGAACAAGGGGCCGGTTTACTGTCCTTCAGACTTTAGGGGGGCCGGACTGTGACCGGTGGGAGAAGAAAATGGTGTCAGTGGGAGGAATAGTGCCCCATTGTTAGTATCAATGGGAGGAATAGTGCCCCATCATTGGTGTCAGTGGGGGAAATAGTGCCCCATCATTGGTGTCAGCAGGGGGAATAGTGCCCCATCGTTGGTGTCAGCAGGGGGAATAGTGCCTCATCCTTGGTGTCAGCGGGGGGAATAGTTCCCCACCGTTGGTGTCAGTGGGGGGAATAGTTCCCCACCGTTGGTGTCAGTGGGGGGAATAGTTCCCCACTGTTGGTGTCAGTGGGGGGAATAGTTCCCCACCGTTGGTGTCAGTGGGGGGAATAGTGCCCCACCGTTGGTGTCAGTGGGGGGAATAGTGCCCCACCATTGGTGTCAGTGGGAGGAATAATGCCCCACCATTGGTGTCAGTGGGGGGAATAGTGCCGCATCGTTGGTATCAATGGGAGGAATAGTGCCCCATCGTTGGTGTCAGTGGGAGGAATAGTGCCCCGTCATTGGTGTCAGTGGAAGGAATAGTGCCCCGTCATTGGTGTCAGTGGAAGGAATAGTGCCCCATCATTGGTATCAGTGGGAGGAATAGAGCCCCATCATTGGTGTCAGTGGGAGGAATAGTGCCCCATCATCGGTGTCAGTGGGAGGAATAGTGCCCCATCATTGGTGTCAGTGGGAGGAATAGTGCCCCATCATTGGTGTCAGTGGGAGGAATAGTGCCCCATCATTGGTGTCAGTGGGAGGAATAGTGCCCCATCATTGGTGTCAGTGGGAGGAATAGTGCCCCAACATTGGTGTCAGTGGGAGGAATAGCGACCCATCATTGGTGTCAGTGGGAGGAATAGTGTCAAAATGTATGGCTCAAATCGCACCGCACAGAATTCGCATGTGATTTGCAGAGGAAAGCGGTGCGGTTCCTGTGTGAATCACATGCGATATGATGCACCGCACATATGTGAACCCAGGATAAGACCTCGCTCAAACTGGATGCGATTAGCATGCTGTGCCACTTGCAAATCGCATGCCAAATCTCAGCCCATTGTAGTAGTAGTCCATGCACGACTTTTGGTGCCATGTGTAGACGTCTGTATCAGATGTTTTTTCAAATCGCACCTGAAATCTGCATGCATCCGATTTTGAAGTTGTACGGCTTCACTGTAAGTCGCATGATTTCAAAGCTGGGTTTGATGTGACCGGAGGGGGGGGGGGGGTAAATGTCTCAATCTAAATGTCAGGATGAAACAGTCACCAAGCGAGCGAGCGGGTGGGGGGGGGGTTGAAGTATGATAGAAGAAGGCCAATAGTTTTCCCGCTCCTTGTTCCTCGGGGGAATATCTGCCCGTCTGTGGCCAGGCTAAGTGATAGAACTCTTGCAGTGCATTGAATGCTATTTCTTGAGACTCACAACAAGACGTGTAAGCGTGTTACCGTACATTAGGATGCTCAGCAGCACAAGTGTGCCGGTAATGTGCAGTTCAGAATGAATGGCACCACAATGCACATTGATGCACATGCGATAATGAATGCATTCCTGCAATGGAACTGTGTGAATCCAACTTTACACAATAAAATGATACACATTGCATAAAATCTATGAGCATAGGATTGTGCTCCGGGTATAAAATGTATCATGTATGTGTGCGGTATATACATCACATATGATCTATAGGGGTATAAAATGTATCATGTATGTGTGCGGTATAAACATCGCATGTGATCTATAGGGGTATAAAATGTATCATGTATGTGGACGGTATATACATCGTATATGATCTATAGGGGTATAAAATGTATCATGTATGTGTACGGTATATACATCACATATGATCTATAGGGGTATAAAATGTATCATGTATGTGTGCGGTATATACATCACATATGATCTATAGGGGTATAAAATGTATCATGTATGTGTACGGTATATACATCTCATATGATCTATAAGCGTATAAAATGTATCATGTATGTGTGCGGTATATACATTGTATGTGATCTATAGGGGTATAAAATGTATCATGTATGTGTGCGGTATATACATCGCATGTGATCTATAGGGGTATAAAATGTATCATGTATGTGTGCGGTATATACATTGTATGTGATCTATAGGGGTATAAAATGTATCATGTATGTGGACGGTATATACATCGTATATGATCTATAGGGGTATAAAATGTATCATGTATGTGTACGATATATACATCGCATATGACCTATAGGGGGATAAATTGTATCATGTATGTGTGCGCGGTATATACATCACATATGACCTATAGGGGTATAATATGTATCATGTATGTGTACGGTATATACATCGTATGTGATCTATAGGGGGATAAAATGTATCATGTATGTGTACGGTATATACATCACATATGATCTATAGGGGGATAAAATGTATCATGTATGTGTACGGTATATACATCGTATATGATCTATAGGGGTATAAAATGTATCATGTATGTGTACAGTATATACATCGTATATGATCTATAGGGGTATAAAATGTATCATGTATGTGTACGGTATATACATCACATATGATCTATAGGGGTATACAATGTATCATGTATGTGTATGGTATATACATCACATATGACCTATAGGGCTATAATATGTATCATGTATGTGTGCGGCATATACATCACATATGACTTATAGGGGTATAATATGTATCATGTATGTGTACGGTATATACATCACATATGATCTATAGGGGGATAAAATGTATCATGTATGTGTGCGGTATATATATCACATATGACCTATAGGGGTATAATATGTATCATGTATGTGTACGGTATATACATCACATATGATCTATGGGGGTATAAAATGTATCATGTATGTGTGAGGTGTATATACATCACATATGACCTATAGGGGTATAATATGTATCATGTATGTGTACGGTATATACATCGTATATGATCTATAGGGGTATAAAATGTATCATGTATGTGTACGGTATATACATCACATATGACCTATAGGGGTATAATATGTATCATGTATGTGTGCGGTATATACATCACATATGATCTATAGGGGTATAAAATGTATCATGTATGTGTACGGTATATACATCACATATGACCTATAGGGGTATAATATGTATCATGTATGTGTGAGGTATATACATCACATATGACCTATAGGGGTATAAAATGTATCATGTATGTGTGAGGTATATACATCACATATGACCTATAGGGTATGATTGTGCCCGGAGTATGAATTGTATGATCTATGTATGTATACTTTATATATGACCTATAGGGGATATGATTGTGCTCTGGACAAGGTGTAGTTTTTCTGTCCCTGGAAATGTGTCCTCGGTTGGTATCAATGTGCAGACAATACGGTTTTCTGTTCTGTAGGAGGGAGGCTCCCGGCGATGGGGGGGCTGCGAGTGACACCCTGTCGTGTTTATTTATCTTCATTTTTTAATTAGTGGTAGCATTGTAGCGGCAGGCCTGTCATCTGGGCAGGTTCAGGCACACAGGCACACAAACAGCGCTTTGTTTCCTGGGAATTGGAGTCAGGCAAGCCTATAGCAGCTGCTGGGAGATGGAAAGCTTGCTGGGACTTGTAGTACCACCATCACAGGGCTCCGCCTCCTCACAGAGGGAGCAGGTTTTGTCCTGGTCTCATGGGTAGGACGGCGAATGTTGCAGAATCTCTCGGAGAAGGCAGGCTGCCTGATGTTGCTCTAAATGATCCTTTTGAGTTGCTCATCTTTGTGTTTCTGATTGCGGGCCGATTCATGCTTTAGTGTCCATTGTGGAGCTTTATTGCCGGAGCGTTCCAGCAAAGCGGCCCGTCATTGTAATGGTTACACAAATGAACTTTACTTTTATTTTACTCTGCAATGAATTGGGTGATGCATTCTGCTGTGCAATGCGTTGGCTGGGGCACTCTGCTGTGCAATGCGTTGGCTGGCGCACTCTGCTGTTCAGTGCATTAGCTGGCGCACTCTGCCGTGCAATGCGTTGGCTGGGGCACTCTGCTGTGCAATGCGTTGGCTGGCGCATTCTGCTGTTCAGTGCATTAGCTGGCGCACTCTGCCGTGCAATGCGTTGGCTGGGGCACTCTGCCGTGCAATGCGTTGGTTGGCGCACTCTGCCGTGCAATGCGTTGGTTGGCGCACTCTGCCGTGCAATGCGTTGGTTGGCGCACTCTGCTGTGCAATGCGTTGGCTGGGGCACTCTGCCATGAAATGCGTTGGCTGGCGCACTCTGCCGTGAAATGCGTTGGCTGGCGCACTTTGCCGTGCAATGCGTTGGTTGGCGCACTCTGCCGTGCAATGCGTTGGCTGGCGCACTCTGCCGTGAAATGCGTTGGTTGGCGCACTCTGCCGTGCAATGCGTTGGTTGGCGTACTCTGCCGTGCAATGCGTTGGCTGGCGCACTCTGCCGTGCAATGCGTTGGCTGGGGCACTCTGCCGTGCAATGCGTTGGCTGGGGCACTCTGCCGTGCAATGCGTTGGCTGGGGCACTCTGCCGTGCAATGCGTTGGCTGGGGCACTCTGCCGTGCAATGCGTTGGCTGGGGCACTCTGCCGTGCAATGCGTTGGCTGGGGCACTCTGCCGTGCAATGCGTTGGCTGGGGCACTCTGCCGTGAAATGCGTTGGCTGGCGCACTCTGCCGTGAAATGCGTTGGCTGGCGCACTCTGCCGTGAAATGCGTTGGCTGGCGCACTTTGCCGTGCAATGCGTTGGTTGGCGCACTCTGCCGTGCAATGCGTTGGCTGGGGCACTCTGCCGTGCAATGCGTTGGCTGGGGCACTCTGCCGTGCAATGCGTTGGCTGGCGCACTCTGCCGTGCAATGCGTTGGCTGGGGCACTCTGCTGTGCAATGCGTTTGGCTGGGGCACTCTGCTGTGCAATGCGCTGGGGTACCATCCACAAACAATGGCACTGCACCACATACACCCCCCCCCCCCCCATGTTTCCCAATGGGTACCATTCTTGCAAAGTAGTTCCTGCACTGCTTTGGTCCGACTTTCTTGCGACTTGAGGGCCATAGACTTCCTGTAAACCCTCCAAAGTTGTATGAAAGTCGCACCTGAATGTTGTACATGCGACGTGTGTGCGACTTTGTACTGCATAAATAATTGTCCTTGGTCAAAGCCAAAGTCGCACTCATCCCAAGTAAAGTTGCAATGAGTTTAAGATGTTGACTTGGCCTCCAGGTTCTTCAGATCTCAATCTGTCGAGCATCTGTGGGATGTAAACGGTTTGAGGAACACAACAATGAGTTTGAGATGTTGACTTGGCCTCCAAGTTCTCCAGATATTAATCTGTCAAGCATCTGTGGGATGCAAATGATTTGAGGAACACAACAACGATCTTGAGGTGTTGACTTCTTCCAAACTCTCCAGATCTCAATCCGTCGAGTATTTGTGGGATATGAATGGTTTGAGGAACATAGGGAGTTTGAGATATTGACTTGGCCTCCAGGTTCTCCAGATCTCAATCCATCGAGCATCTATGGGATGTAAAAGGTTTGAGGAACACAACAATGAGTTTGAGGTGTTGACTTGGCCTCCAAATTCTCTAGATCCCAATCCGTTGAGTATCTGTGGCATGTAAATGGTTTGAGGGACACAGTGAGTTTGAGATGTTGACTTGCCCTCCAAGTTCTCCAGATCTCAATCTGTCGAGCATCTGTGGGATGTAAACAGTTTGAGGAACACAACAATGCATTTGAGGTGTTGACTTGGCCACCAAATTCTCCAGATCTCAATCTGTTGAGCATCTGTGGGGTGTATGTGTTTTGAGAAACACAACAACGGGCTTGAGGTGTTGACTTGGTCTCCAAACTCTCCAGATCTCAATCTGTCGAGTATTTGTGGGATATGAATGGTTTGAGGGACACAGTGAGTTTGAGATGTTGACTTGGCCTCCAGGTTCTCCAGATCTCAATCCTTTGAGCATCTATGGGATGTAAATGGTTTGAGGAACACAGGGAGTTTGAGATATTGACTCAGCCACCAAGTTCTCCTGATCTCAATCCAACAAGTATCTGTAGGGTGTAAATGGTTTGAGGAACACAGTGAGTTTGAGATATTGACTTGGCCTCCAAGTTCTCCAGATCTCAATCCAATCGAGCATCTGTGGGATGTGCTGGAAGAATAAGTCCGATCCATGGAGGCCCCACCTCCCAACATACAGGACTTAAAGGATCTGCTACTGACGGCTTGGTGTCACATATCACAGAGTACCTTCAGAGGTCTAGTGGAGTCGATGCCTCAGTGGGTCAGGGCTGTATAATTTTTGCCATTTCTAGTTAGTTGGAAGCAGGGGCGGACTGACAACTCATGGGGCCCCCGGGAAATAGGGGATCATGGGGCCCCTGTGTCCTTGCCCAAACTCAAAAAAGCCTATGAAAAAGGTACCAGGGGCATCTCATGGGGCCCCCCACTGACCCCGGGCCCTCGGCAGTGCCCGAGTTTCCATATGGTCAGTCCGCCCCTGGTTGGAAGTGGTTCAGATTGCCATGTGGAGGACCAGCAAGGGCTCAGTATGGCAGGCACGATTCTTCAACCCATCACAGTCACTGGCTGCTGATCCCCACCTGCTTTTGCTTTGTAGGTACGGCGATAAGTCACATGCTGAAATATCACATGAACGCTACACGGGAGGATGCGCCTTCATTCTAATCATGCGATTGGTCGGGAACAGCATTGGTTGTATGAAATGTCATTCGTGTGCCTGAAAGTTTCTGGATTTGGGCCAATTGACTTCTTTGCATTGCGTGAAGGCAGCTCATTGAAATGAATGGGCTCCCAGCGCACCCAGATTTTTGGAACACGCCGCTCCATAACACCGTGTGTTACGTGTATTACTGCAGGTTGCGGGAATGCGGCTCATTACCTTGACGTCTTATGCAGGCCATAGACGGGTCAAAAACCAGACTTTTTTATAAAAAAAACAAACTAAAAATCGGTCATTCAATAGACCGACGTTACCACCAACGGTAAAAAAATCGTCTGATTTTCATCCAGTCTACGGCCGGCATTTTTACTTCTGTCCCTTGCAGAGAACTCAGCTATTATATTTGACATGAAAAAGTCTTGCAGTTGCAACAATGTATCTATTTGTATCCATTTCAGATACAGATGGTTTTATTCGGATACAAATAGATACATTTTTGCAACCGCAAGACTTTTCATATAAAATATAATAGCGGCTGGAATTCTTCTTCTTCTTCTTTTTCTTTTGCTTCTTCTACAACTTTTTTCTTCTTTTGCTGCTTCTTTTTCTTTCTTCTTTTTCTTTCCTCTTCTTCTTTTTCTTTTTTCTTCTTTTTCTTTCCTCCTCTTCTTTTTCTTTTTTCTCCTTTTTCTTTCCTCTTCTTCTTTTGTCTTTTTTTCTTTTCTTTCCTCTTTTTCTTCTTCTTTTTTCTTCTTTTCTTTCCTCTTCTTCTTTTTATTTCCTCTTCTTCTTTTTCTTTCCTCTTCTTCTTTTTCTTTTATTCTTCTTTTTCTTTCCTCTTTTTCTTTCCTCTTCTTCTTTTTCTTTTTTTCTTCTTTTTCTTTCCTCTTCTTTTTCTTTCTTCTTTTTCTTTCCTCTTCTTCTTTTTCTTTCCTCTTCTTCTTTTTCTTTTTTTCTTCTTTTTCTTTCTTCTTTTTCTTTCCTCTTCTTCTTTTTCTTTTTTTCTTTTTCTTTCCTCTTCTTCTTTTTCTTTCCTCTTCTTCTTTTTCTTTCCTCTTCTTCTTTTTCTTTTCTTTCCTCTCCTTTTTCTTTTTTTCTTTTTCTTTCCTCTTCTTCTTTTTCTTTCCTCTTCTTCTTTTTCTTTCCTCTTCTTCTTTTTCTTTCCTCTCCTTTTTCTTTTTTCCTTTTCTTTCCTCTTCTTCTTTTTCTTTTTTTCTTCTTTTTCTTTCTTCTTTTCTTCTTATTCTTTTCTTCTTTTTTTTCCTTCTTCTTCTGTTTTTACTTCTTCTTTTTTTTCTTCTTCTTTTTTTCCTTCTTCCTCTTCTGTTTCTACTTTTTTTTTTCTTCTTATTTTCTTCTTATTTTTCTTCTTCTTTTCTTCTTATTTTTCTTCTTCTTGCAGGTCACGGATCATGCGCTTATTTTTTATCGGTAAAACAATCAGCCGATTTGCCCATCATTGCCGGCAAAATTGGCCGATCGGCAAAATCGGCCAATTTTTTTCCAACTTTACCGATAAAAAAAAATGTGCCAAAACCCCGAAAAACGGCCGACCAATTAACCCATTAACAGTGCGAACATCGCCCGATTTTTTTTTTTTCGACCTGTATATAGCCTGCATTAGTGTGATGGATCCTAGGTCTTTAGCTGGATCCCAGTGCAGCCCCACCTAGACTGACCCTGTACATGGGATCCTGACTGCTGTCCAAGTCAAGATTAGGCCACTCCTTCTTGTTTCTATGCCCCTCCCTGTACATTTGTGATGTTTAAGTGTTTTAGCAGCAGTAGAGGCTCTGCCGTCCAGCAGGCTGAAAGATTGAAGATCTGTGCAGTCATCCAGCGTGAGACTTCCTGTAATAAAGTCCGCTCACTGCTGCTCTCTCTCCTTGTGCAGGGGGATTGGTCTTGTCTCCGCCCCTTCCTGTAGTTTTCTGCAGGCAGCCTGTATTGGGTGGAGCTTGCTAAGTCCCTCCCACAGCTTTGCTCTCTGTCTTTTCTTTTATTTGTTAAATACACCACTGAGAGAATTTCGTAATATGAAAAAAATGAAAAAAAAAAAAGTTTTCTGTGTCTCAGTGGACAGTTATCAGTTAATATTGTTCCCAATACACCTCCCTTTGTGTTATGCAGTGGGGGGAGGTGTTTTGCAGTCCTAACACACTTTATTTCTAGGGTGACAATGCTACTCCTCCTAGATTCAGTATGTATTCTCCCACGTTCACGTATTTATGTCTTGTATTGAACTGCATGATGATTTTTTTTTAGTATTCTGACATCTAGTGGCAGCTTTGGGCAACTGCAACTTGTTTACTAATGTGATTTTGGTATCTTCCTCTGTCCTCCCCTCCTGTTTAGGGCTAGTTAAAGTGTTTCTAAAAGCTTTTTACCTTCATGCATTCTATACATGAAGGTAAAAAACCTTCTGTGGCCTGCTGTCCCCCTAGCCCCCCCTCCCCCGTAATACTTATGTATTTATGTCTTGTATTGAACTGCATGATGATTTTTTTTTTTTTAGTATGCTGACAACTAGTGGCAGTTTTGAGCAACTGCAACTTGTTTAATAATGTGATTTTGGTATCTTCCCCTGTCCTCCCCTCCTGTTTAGGGCTAGTTAAAGTGTCTCTAAAAGCTAAGGGTTTTTTACCTTCATGCATTCTATACATGAAGGTAAAAAACCTTCTGTGGCCTGCTCTCCCCCTTAGCCCCCCGTAATACTTATTTGAGCCTGAATTTGATCCAGCTCCTGGCTCCTTCCCTCCCTCCTCATTGGCTCAAAGACAGCAGAGGGAGCTTTTGGCAATTGTCAGTCACAGCCAGTGAGGAGGGGGCAGGGCCAGGGGCGGACTGACAACGCATGGGGCCTCCGGGCAATAGGGGATCATGGGGCCCCTCTATCCTTGCCCAAACTCAAAAAAGCCTATGAAAAAGGTACCAGGGGCATCTCATGGGGTCCCCTACTGACCCCTATCACCGCTGCCGTGTTAACATACGCTCGGCTCTTCTGTGCAGCAGAACCTGCTCCTCCTGGTACTACCGGTTCCTCGGTCCGGCGGTGTCCTCACCACGGCTGGTTTCACCGGCTGTCTTCTCTCCCTGGTGCCGGCATCTTCAGTGTGGGCACCCGGCTGTGGCAGCTTGCAGCTTCACAACTGGATGCCCACTGCGCGAGAAGTGCTGCGCTTTGTGAATGGCCCCGTAGTCTTCTGGGACCTGTCACGTGTCTCAGAAGACTACGGGGAGGGAAGAAAACTTCCGTTTCTGATTGCCTAGGCCACGGGTGTCAAACTGGTGGCCCTCCAGCTGTTGCCAAACTACAAGTCCCATGAGCCATTGCAAGATTGACAGTTACAAGCATGACTCCCAAAGGCAGAGGCATGATGGGACTTGTAGTTGTGCAACAGCTGGAGGGCCACCAGTTTGACACCCCTGATCTAGGCGAAAGTGGGAGAGGGTACCTGTTAAATTTGGGTACTCACTCCCCAAAGGCCTGCAGTCTCTGCTCATCTCCTGTACTGTGTCCGCAGTCTCTGGTCATCTCCTGTACTATGTCTGCAGTCTCTGGTCATCTCCTGTACCGTGTCCGCAGTCTCTGGTCATCTCCTGTACCGTGTCCGCAGTCTCTGGTCATCTCCTGTACTATGTCCGCAGTCTCTGGTCGTCTCCTGTACTGTGTCCGCAGTCTCTGGTCGTCTCCTGTACCGTGTCCGCAGTCTCTGGTCGTCTCCTGTACCGTGTCCGCAGTCTCTGGTCGTCTCCTGTACTGTGTCCGCAGTCTCTGGTCGTCTCCTGTACCGTGTCCGCAGTCTCTGGTCGTCTCCTGTACCGTGTCCGCAGTCTCTGGTCGTCTCCTGTACCGTGTCCGCAGTCTCTGGTCGTCTCCTGTACCGTGTCCGCAGTCTCTGGTCGTCTCCTGTACCGTGTCCGCAGTCTCTGGTCGTCTCCTGTACCGTGTCCGCAGTCTCTGGTCGTCTCCTGTACCGTGTCCGCAGTCTCTGGTCGTCTCCTGTACCGTGTCCGCAGTCTCTGGTCGTCTCCTGTACCGTGTCCGCAGTCTCTGGTCGTCTCCTGTACCGTGTCCGCAGTCTCTGGTCGTCTCCTGTACCGTGTCCGCAGTCTCTGGTCGTCTCCTGTACCGTGTCCGCAGTCTCTGGTCGTCTCCTGTACCGTGTCCGCAGTCTCTGGTCGTCTCCTGTACCGTGTCCGCAGTCTCTGGTCGTCTCCTGTACCGTGTCCGCAGTCTCTGGTCGTCTCCTGTACCGTGTCCGCAGTCTCTGGTCGTCTCCTGTACCGTGTCCGCAGTCTCTGGTCGTCTCCTGTACCGTGTCCGCAGTCTCTGGTCGTCTCCTGTACCGTGTCCGCAGTCTCTGGTCGTCTCCTGTACCGTGTCCGCAGTCTCTGGTCGTCTTCTGTACCGTGTCCGCAGTCTCTGGTCGTCTCCTGTACCGTGTCCGCAGTCTCTGGTCGTCTCCTGTACCGTGTCCGCAGTCTCTGGTCGTCTCCTGTACCGTGTCCGCAGTCTCTGGTCGTCTCCTGTACCGTGTCCGCAGTCTCTGGTCGTCTCCTGTACCGTGTCCGCAGTCTCTGGTCGTCTCCTGTACCGTGTCCGCAGTCTCTGGTCGTCTCCTGTACCGTGTCCGCAGTCTCTGGTCGTCTCCTGTACCGTGTCCGCAGTCTCTTGTCGTCTCCTGTACCGTGTCCGCAGTCTCTGGTCGTCTCCTGTACTGTGTTCGCAGTCTCTGGTCATTCCCTGTACTGTGTCCACAGTCTCTGGTCATTCCCTGTACTGTGTCCACAGTCTCTGGTCATCTCCTGTACTATGTCCGCAGTCTCTGGTCATCTCCTGTACTGTGTCCGCAGTCTCTGGTCGTCTCCTGTAGCATATCCGCAGTCTCTGGTCATCTCCTGTACCGTGTCCGCAGTCTCTGGTCATCTCCTGTAGCATATCCGCAGTCTCTGGTCGTCTCCTGTACTGTGTCCGCAGTCTCTGGTCGTCTCCTGTAGCATATCCGCAGTCTCTGGTCAACTCCTGTAGCATATCCGCAGTCTCTGGTCGTCTCCTGTAGCATATCCGCAGTCTCTGGTCGTCTCCTGTACTATGTCCGCAGTCTCTGGTCATCTCCTGTACTGTGTCTGCAGTCTCTGGTCATCTCCTGTACCGTGTCCGCAGTCTCTGGTCATCCCCTGTACTGTGTCCGCAGTCTCTGGTCATCCCCTGTACTGTGTCTGCAGTCTCTGGTCATCTCCTGTACTGTGTCCGCAGTCTCTGGTCGTCTCCTGTAGCATATCCGCAGTCTCTGGTCGTCTCCTGTAGCATATCCGCAGTCTCTGGTCGTCTCCTGTACTGTGTCCGCAGTCTCTGGTCGTCTCCTGTAGCATATCCGCAGTCTCTGGTCGTCTCCTGTAGCATATCCGCAGTCTCTGGTCGTCTCCTGTACTATGTCTGCAGTCTCTGGTCGTCTCCTGTACCGTGTCTGCAGTCTCTGGTCATCTCCTGTACCGTGTCCGCAGTCTCTGGTCATCCCCTGTACTGTGTCCGCAGTCTCTGGTCATCCCCTGTACTGTGTCCGCAGTCTCTGGTCATCCCCTGTACTGTGTCCGCAGTCTCTGGTCATCCCCTGTACTGTGTCCGCAGTCTCTGGTCATCCCCTGTACTGTGTCCGCAGTCTCTGGTCATCCCCTGTACTGTGTCCGCAGTCTCTGGTCATCCCCTGTACTGTGTCCGCAGTCTCTGGTCATCTCCTGTACTGTGTCCGCAGTCTCTGGTCATCTCTTGTACTGTGTCCGCAGTCTCTGGTCGTCTCCTGTAGCATATCCGCAGTCTCTGGTCGTCTCCTGTACTGTGTCCGCAGTCTCTGGTCATCTCCTGTACTGTGTCCGCAGTCTCTGGTCATCCCCTGTACTGTGTCCGCAGTCTCTGGTCATCCCCTGTACTGTGTCCGCAGTCTCTGGTCATCCCCTGTACTGTGTCCGCAGTCTCTGGTCATCCCCTGTACTGTGTCCGCAGTCTCTGGTCATCTCCTGTACTGTGTCCGCAGTCTCTGGTCATCTCCTGTACTGTGTCCGCAGTCTCTGGTCGTCTCCTGTAGCATATCCGCAGTCTCTGGTCGTCTCCTGTACTGTGTCCGCAGTCTCTGGTCATCTCCTGTACTGTGTCCGCAGTCTCTGGTCATCCCCTGCACTGTCTGCAGTCTCTGGTCATCTCCTGTACTGTGTCCGCAGTCCATTGGTGCAGAATATTTTTTTTCTTGCTATCCCCCTCTAAAACCTAGGTGTTTCTTATGGAGTGAAAAATACGGTATGTGTCTTAGCCCGGGTTCACGCATATGCGGTGCGGTACATCGCATGTGATTCGCACAAGAACCGCACCGCATTCCTGTGCACATCACATGCGATTTTTGTGCGGTGCGATCGGACCCGTACATTTTGTATGGCTGTAATCGCACCGCATCCGCACCAAAAACACGCAGGACCCTTTTCTTGGTCCGCACTAGAATCGGATCACATTGGGTATTCACACCTATGCCATCTGATTCTGCACATCGCACTGCGTTTTGCGGACTGCTTTCGGGGTGCTGTTAACTTGACATACACACCTGCAGCGGTTCGCATGAATGGGGTGCGATTCTGATAATGCTGCAAATTCCGCACCGCATCAGTGTGAACCCGGGCTTATTGAAGAGTTAAGCTGCCTGTGGATGGTGCCAAATCAGCAAGTGACCATACCAGACTGGGTCTAAGCAGTCAATGCAAACAGAACAGCAAGGTTGTCACTCTAGGACAGGAAGTGTATTCTAGATAGGATCGCAGGTGAAAAAAGTAAACCATTGTAGCTGCTACCTGTAAAGGTAAGCTGCAAAGTTTTTTTTTGTTTTTTAGCGATCTCCTGTACAGCAGAGCTCATGCTTGGAGAGGGAGAAGCAGCACAAGTTGTGTGTGTGATATACTGTTTTATATTTAAACAGTACGTGTATAATCAATATAATGCTACAGTGCAAGGAGCATGCTCATAGGAGGAGAGAGCAGAAAGATAACCTCATCAGCCTGCTGAAGATCCATTCACTGCACAAGGAAGCAGCACAAGAAAACCGTATACTGTGCTTGTTCAAGTGGTGTGTGATATACACTTCTTTATACAGATGTTTAACCAATGTTTTGTGCTGCAGTGCGAGGATCATGCTGATTGGAGGAGAGAGCAGAAAGATAACCTCATCAGTCTGCTGCTGATCCATTCACTGCACAAGGAAGCAGCACAAGGAAACCGTATACTGTGCTGCTTCAAGTGGTGTGCGATATCAGGGGCGGACTGACCATTTGGGAACTCAGGCACTGCCCGAGGGCCCGGGGTCAGTAGAGGGCCCCATGAGATGCCCCTGGTACCTTTCATAGTCTTTTTTGGGTGTGGTTTGAGTGTAGGCGAGGACACAGGGGCCCCATGATCTCCTATTGCCCGGGTGCCCCATGAGTTGTCAGTCCGCCCCTGTGCGATATACACTTTTTCTACAGTAGATGTTTAACCAATGTTTTGTGCTACAGTGTGAGGATCATGCTGATTGGAGGAGAGAGCAGAGAGATGAGCTCATCAGTCTGCTGCTTCTCCTTTCCCTGTTCAATCAAAGGCTGCGGGCAGAGCAAGACCTGCAAGTGCTACTGAACTGCTGCAGAGAAAAAGTCAGGTCCCCTGTCCTGCTAGAGAGGGCTGGGCTGTGTGGCAGAGCTGTGTAAATCCCAGCACTGGATGGACAGAAATGCAAATCCTTTGGCAGATAAAACGACTCCCTATTCTGTCTTTATCTGTGAAGTTATCAGCTTTGACAGGAGATGATGCCAGAAGGGAGCGTGTTGTAGCCCGGAGGAAGATATTACGACGATTACATAATGAATTCTATTTTTTTTCTCCATAGAGATATGTAATTAGAATGGAAATATTCAGCGCGGGGCCTCCTCCCATGTGACGACCTGTGCGCTGCATTCACCTTTTTGCTAAGTGTTTTTCGTAGCTGTAGGCGTTTTTTTTTTCCGAGCGCGAGGAATGGGGTTGCTGTTTGTCTTCGCATTGCTTAGTAATCCAATCCATAGAATGGTGTGCGGGGCTCCCCTCTGCCCGGCTGTCATGCTTCATTCCCAGCAGGTATGTCAGGATCCGCTCTGTGAAGTTCTGGAAGATTACACCAGAATAGATCACAGGGGGGGGGGCGGGGTACGCCTCTAGGAAAAGGCTTTTTTATTGGTGTGCGGGGTGACGTCGAGGGCTGCATTGGGCTCCATGACACCTTCTTTTAACATTTATTTCTTATCTGGAAATGACCTGATACGGTACCTGCAAATGTTTAAGCACTAATAAACCCGAAAGCAAACCTTTATTGTATTGCAGCCAGGGGCGGACTGACCATTTGGAAACTTGGGCACTGCCCGGGGTCAGTAGGGGGCCCCATGAGATGCCTCTGGTACCTTTTTCATAGGCTTTTTTGAGTTTGGGCAAGGACACAGGGGCCCCATGATTCCCTATTGCCCGGGGGCCCCATGATCCCCTATTGTCCGGGTACTACAGAATGACAGCTCTGCAGTGTCAACATTTCATCACCTCTGGGTTCAACACAGAGGAGATTCGGGTTGATCAAAGAGGAGATCCTGGTTCATTACACAGGAGATCCGGGTTCATTACACAGGTGATCCGGGTTCATTACACAGGTGATCCGGGTTCATTACACAGGTGATCCGGGTTCATTACACAGGTGATCCGGGTTCATTACACAGGAGATCTGGGTTCACCACACAGGAGATCCGGGTTCACCATAGAGGAGATCCGGGTTGATTACAGAGGAGATTCAGGTTCACCATAGAGGAGATCCGGGTTGATCACTGAGGAGATCCGGGTTGATCACTGAGGAGATCCGGGTTGATCACAGAGGAGATCCGGGTTGATCACAGAGGAGATCCGGGTTGATCACAGAGGAGATCCGGGTTGATCACAGAGGAGATCCGGGTTGATCACAGAGGAGATCCGGGTTGATCACAGAGGAGATCCTGGTTGATCACAGAGGAGATCCGGGTTCACCCCAGAGGAGATCCGGGTTCACCCCAGAGGAGATCCGGGTTCACCCCAGAGGAGATCCGGGTTCACCCCAGAGGAGATCCGGGTTCACCCCAGAGGAGATCCGGGTTCACCACAGAGGAGATCCGGGTTCACCACAGAGGAGATCCGGGTTCATCACAGGAGATCCGGGTTCATCACAGGAGATCCGGGTTCATCACAGGAGATCCGGGTTGACCAGAGAGGAGATCCAGGTTCACATCAGAGGCGATCCGGGTTCACCCCAGAGGAGATCCGGATTCATCACAGAGGAGATCCGGGTTCACCCCAGAGGAGATCCGGGTTCACCCCAGAGGAGATCCGGGTTCACCCCAGAGGAGATCCGGGTTCACCCCAGAGGAGATCCGGGTTCACCCCAGAGGAGTTCCGGGTTCACCTCAGAGGAGATCCGGGTTCACCTCAGAGGAGATCCGGGTTCACCTCAGAGGAGATCCGGGTTGATCACAGAGGAGATCCGGGTTGATCACAGAGGAGATCCGGGTTGATCACAGAGGAGATCCGGGTTGATCACAGAGGAGATCCGGGTTGATCACAGAGGAGATCCGGGCACAG
The DNA here is from genome assembly GCF_062004578.1 of Staurois parvus. Lineage (NCBI taxonomy): Eukaryota > Metazoa > Chordata > Amphibia > Anura > Ranidae > Staurois > Staurois parvus. Next base: position 797,567 of record NW_028318119.1, on the reverse strand, counting down.
ATGTTCCCCCATCTCCTCCTGCTCGGCATCCTGAAGTCATTTCCCATTGTCAACCACAAGCTTGCTTTATCCCCTTGACTGCCGGCTAGACGAAGGGTTAATATTGCCTCTCCATGATCTCCAATCTGCCGTATTGGCTGCATTTACCAGAAATTCACAGTTGTCTCATCAAAAGGAAAACTAATTTTGCTCATCCCTGCACAAGAAACAAACCAAGAAAAGAAAAACCAAAATAGATCAACAAAAACTAAATCTTGTGTAGGAAGAATGGGGGTGAGGATCCGTGGTTGGGGTCGCGGTGAGGATCCGTGGTTGGGGTCGCGGTGAGGATCCGTGGTTGGGGTCGCGGTGAGGATCCGTGGTTGGGGTCGCGGTGAGGATCCGTGGTTGGGGTCGCGGTGAGGATCCGTGGTTGGGGTCGCGGTGAGGATCCGTGGTTGGGATTGCGGTGAGGATCCATGGTTGGGGTCGCGGTGAGGATTCTTCGATGGGCGGGAAATCTCGGGATATTACTTTGCTGGAACACAGGTCTGTCTGTGTATAACCTGCATATCACCATGGAGGAATTCGTCTTCTGAAAACAAGCTGGAGGTGATGTCAGAACAATGGCATGCTTCTGTGTTTTCTGGTCTGGGGCTGGAATGTCCCCCCCCAAAAAAAAACTTCTGATTTTGTTTAAAGGGTGACTCCGGCTAAACAACTGAATGTACTGATGAGGGATGGATGAAGGAACGCATTACTTGGCAGAAGATGAAAGTAACTCGTGTAAACCTGCGATCCCCCCGCCCCCTCCCACACTGAGATACACAGAACAAGGTCCAACACATTTCAGAGCTTGGTGTTCCCCAGACCCTGCACCATAGGCCCGCCTCCTTTATCCCATAGGCCCGCCTCCTTTATCCCACAGGTCTGCCTCCTGCCTGTCCTTTATCCCACAGGCCCGCTTCCTGCCTGTCCTTTATCCCACAGGTCTGCCTCCTGCCTGTCCTTTATCCCACAGGCCCGCTTCCTGCCTGTCCTTTATCCCACAGGCCCGCTTCCTGCCTGTCCTTTATCCCACAGGTCCATCTCCTGCCTGTCCTTTATCCCACAGGTCCATCTCCTGCCTGTCCTTTATCCCACAGGTCTGCCTCCTGCCTGTCCTTTATCCCACAGGTCCATCTCCTGCCTGTCCTTTATCCCACAGGTCTGCCGCCTGCCTTTCCTTTATCCCACAGGCCCGCCGCCTGCCTTTCCTTTATCCCACAGGCCCGCCGCCTGCCTTTCCTTTATCCCACAGGCCCGCCACCTGCCTTTCCTTTATCCCACAGGCCCTCCTCCTGCCTTTCCTTTATCCCACAGACCCGTCTTTTGCCTTTCCTTTATCCCACAGGCCCGCCGTCTGCCTTTCTTATATCCCACAGGCCCGCCGCCTTCCTGTCCTTTATCCCACAGGTCTGCCTCCTGCCTTTCCTTTATCCCACAGGTCTGCCTCCTGCCTGTCCTTTATCCCACAGGTCTGCCTCCTCCCTTTCCTTTATCCCACAGGCCCCCGCCGCCTGCCTTTCCTTTATCCCACAGGCCCGTCTTCTGCCTTTCCTTTATCCCACAGGCCCGCCACCTGCCTTTCCTTTATCCCACAGGCCCGCCGTCTGCCTTTCTTATATCCCACAGGCCCGTCGCCTTCCTGTCCTTTATCCCACAGGTCTGCCTCCTGCCTGTCCTTTATCCCACAGGCCCGCCGCCTGCCTGTCCTTTGTCCCACAGGCCCGCCGCCTGCCTGTCCTTTGTCCCACAGGCCCGTCGCCTGCCTGTCCTTTGTCCCACAGGCCCACCGCCTGCCTGTTCTTTAAAGCATCGCCTATGGAGATTTTAAAGTATCGCAGTTTGTCGCCATTCCACAAGTATGGGCAATTTTAAAGCATGACATGGGCAGCACAGGGGCTAAATGGTTAGCACTTCCACCTGGCAGCACTAGGGTCATTGGTGCCTGGAGTTTGCATGTTCTCCCTCTGCCTGCGTAGGTTTCCTCTGGGTACTCTGGTTTCCTCCCACACGCCAAAGACATGCTGGGAGGTTTATTGGCTCCTGTCTAATTTGTCCCTAGTATGTGTATGTATGAATGTGAGTTAGGGACCTTAGATTGTACACCCCTTGAGGGTTAGGGACCTTAGATTGTATGCCCCTTGAGGGTTAGGGACTGATGTGAATGTACAATATATATATAAAGCGCTGCGTAAATTGATGGCGCTATAGAAATACCTGAAATAACAATATTGTTGGATATCTATTTACTCGGAGGAACATCATCTTTTATTTTTTTTTAACCAAAAAATTGGGTGTTATATTGTGTTTTTGTGCATTAAAATTCAAAAGTGTATTGAAAGAAAAAAAAGCATTTGAAAAACCACTGCGCAAATACTGTGTGACAGAAAAAAAATGCAACGCCCACCATTTTATTCTCCAGGGCTTCTGCTTAAAAAATATATATATATAAAGTGTAGGCATTCTAAGTAATTTTCTAGCAAAAAATAAAAATTTTTAAATGTCAAAAGTGTAAGAATTGTCCTGGTCTCACACCCTGGTCACATCAGTGCGACTTGGCATTTCAATATATATATATGGTTAGCACTTCCACCTGGCAGCACTAGAGTCGTTGGTTCAAATCCCAGCCATGGCACCACCTGCCTGGAGTTTGCATGTTCTCCCAGTGCCTGCGTGGGTTTCCTCCGGGTACTCCGGTTTCCTCCCACACTCCAAAGACATGCTGGTAGGTTGATTGGCTCCTGTCTAAATTGTCCCTAGTATGTGTATGTATGAATGTGAGTTAGGGACCTTAGATTGTACACCCCTTGAGGGTTAGGGACCTTAGATTGTACACCCCTTGAGGGTTAGGGACCTTAGATTGTACACCCCTTGAGGGTTAGGGACTGATGTGAATGTACAATATATATGTAAAGCGCTGTGTAAATTGATGGCGCTATATAAGTACCTGAAATAAATAAATATATACAGTGGGGATCGAAAGTTTGGGCACCCCAGCTAAAAATTTGTATTAATGTGCATAAAGAAGCCAAGGAAAGATGGAAAAATCTCCAAAAGGCATCAAATTACAGATTCGACATTCTTATAATATGTCAACAAAAGTTAGATTTTATTTCCATCTTTTACACTTTCAAAATAACAGAAAACAAAAAAATGGCGTCTGCAAAAGTTTGGGCACCCTGCAGAGTTAATATCTTGTACTGCCCCCTTTGGCAAGTATCACAGCTTGTAAACGCTTTTTGTAGCCAGCCAAGAGTCTTTCAATTCTTGTTTGAGGTATCTTTGCCCATTCTTCCTTACAAAAGTCTTCCAGTTCTTTGAGATTTCTGGGCTGTCTGTCACGCACTGCTCTTTTAAGGTCTATCCATAGATTTTCAATTATGTTGAGGTCAGGAGATTGTGAAGGCCATGGCAAAACCTTCAGTTTACGCCTCTTGATGTAATCCCCCGTGGATTTCGAGGTGTGTTTAGGATCATTGTCCATTTGTAGAAGCCATCCTCTCTTTAACTTCAGCTTTTTCACAGATGGCATCATGTTACCATCCAAAATTTGCTGAAATTTTATTGAATCCATTTTTCCTTCTACTCGTGAGATGTTCCCTGTGCCACTGGCTGCAACACAACCCCAAAGCATGATTGATCCAACCCCATGCTTAACAGTTGGACTGAGATTCTTTTCATTAAATTCTGTGCCCCTTCTTCTCCAAACGTACCTTTGCTCATTCCGGCCAAAAAGTTCAAGTTTAACCTCATCGGTCCACAGAACTTGTTTCCAAAATGCATCAGGCTTGTCTATATGTTCATTTGCAAAGTTCAAACGATGATTTTTGTGGTGAGGACGTAGAAGAGGTTTTCTTCTGATGACTCTTCCATGAAGACCATATTTGTACAAGTATCTCTTTATAGTGGAATAGTGTACCACAACTCCAGTGTCTGCCAGATCTTTCTGGAGGGATCGTGCAGTCAAACGTGGGTTTTGAATTGTTTTTCTCACAATCCTGCGAGCTGTTCTGTCTGATATTTTTCTTGGTCTTCCAGATCTTGATTTAACTTCCACTGTTCCTGATGACTGCCATTTCTTAATTACATTCCGAACAGAAGATATTGACATCTGAAAACGCTTTCCTATCTTCTTATAGCCTTCTCCAGCTTTGTGAGCGTCAACTATTTTCAGTTTCAGTTTTCTAGACAACTGCTTAGAAGAACCCATGGTGCTGATTGTTGGGGCAAGGTCAGATGAGTCTGGGCATTTAAAACCTTTGAGATTGACATCACCTGGTCTTCCCAGACGATGATTGAGAACAATCCATGACACTGGCATGTCTCAGCTTTGCAAAGGGGGCAGTGCATGCTATAAATTCTGCAGGGTGCCCAAACTTTTGCAGACGCCATTTTTTTGTTTTCTGTTATTTTGAAAGTGTAAATGATGGAAATAAAATCTAACTTTTGTTGACATATAAGAATGTCTAATCTGTAATTTGATGCCTTTTGGTGATTTTTCCATCTTTCCTTGGCTTCTTTATGCACATTAATACAAATTTTTAGCTGGGGTGCCCAAACTTTCGATCCCCACTGTATGTGTGTGTGTGTATATATATTACAGTTGTGTTCAAAATAATAGCAGTGTGTTGAAAAAAGTGAATAAAGCTGAAAATCCTTCTAATAGCTTTTATTTCCATCCACACAAATGCATTGGGAACACGACACATTCTATTCCAAATCAAAACATGAAGAAAAATAGATCACATTTGTGTTGTTCCTCTAAAAAAATGGAAGAAAAGTGAATATTAGACAGTTCAAAAAAATCGCAGTGTTTGTATTCTTCTTTACAAACTCAAACATTCACTATATAAACTGAGAAATGTTTGAAGATTTTGCTTTCCTTTGAATGACTTCATGAATATTTGGTTGTAGTCGCACTGTTTCTGAGAACTGCTGTACATCTGTGTTGTATGGAGTCACCCAACTTCTGGCCCCTGTGATCAGGTATTCCAGCCCAGGATGATTGGACCACATTCCACAGTTCTTCTCGATTTCTTGGTTTTGCCTCAGAAACTGCATTTTTGATGTCACCCCACAAGTTTTCTATTGGATGAAGATCCGGGGATTGGGCTGGCCACTCCATAACGTCAATCTTGTTGGTCTGGAACCAAGATGTTGCACGTTTACTGGTGTGTTTGGGGTCGTTGTCTTGTTGGAACACCCATTTCAAGGGCATTTCCTCTTCAGCATAAGGCAGCATGACCTCTTCAAGTATTCTGATGTATTCAAACTGATCCATGATCCCTGGTATGCGATAAATAGGCCCAACACCGTAGTATGAGAAACATCCCCATATCATGATGCTTGCACCACCATGCTTCACTGTCTTCACAGTGTCCTGTGGCTTGAATTCAGTGTTTGGGGGTCGTCTGACAAACTGTCTCCGCCCACTAGACCCAAAAAGAACAATCTTACTGTCATCAGTCCACAAAATGTTGCGCCATTTCTCTTTAGGCCAGTCAATGTGCTCTTTGGCAAATTGTAACCTCTTCAGCACACGTCTTTTTTCCAACATTGGGACTTTGCGGGGGCTTCTTGCAGATAGCTTGGCTTCACATAGGCGTCTTCTAATTGTAACAGTCCTCACAGGGAACGTCACACCTTCTTTCATCTTCCTGGAGCTGATTGTTGGCTGAGTCCGCCCCATTTTGGCTATTCTTCTATCCATTCCAATGGTAGTTTTTCGCTTTCTTCCACGTCTTTCAGGTTTTGGTTGCCATTTTAAAGCATTTGTGATCATTTTAGCTGAGCAGCCGATCATTTTCTGCACTTCTTTATATGTTTTCCCCTCTCCAATCAACTTTTTAATCAAGGTACGCTGTTCTTCTGAACAATGTCTGGAACGACCCATTTTCCTCAGAATTTCAGAGAGAAATGCACTGTAACCGGCATGTACAACATTTGCTGCCTTCCTTCCTTAAATAAGGGCAATAATTGCCACCTGTTTTTCAAAGAATGAATGACCTCACTAATAGAACTCCACACTGCTATTATTTTGAACACGCCCCTTTCAATGAGTGATTCAATGACACAGAATCAGCAGCATGCATGTCATGACTGTTGGGTCTGTTGGATTTCTATTACTCTACTACACCTGCTAGTAAATTATTTGCCATGTAGAAATATCATTTCCACCAAAAACAGTGATTGATCCGGTTAGTGATGTCTGACTGCTATTATTTTGAACACAACTGTGTGTATGTGTGTATATATATATATATATATATATATATAACTGCATGTTGTGGTTATATATATACTGCAATGTGGTTTTATATATAACAAAATATATGAAGAATATTTGTAAAAATATATATTTTTTAAATATATTCAGATTTTTTTTAACATATAAAAAAGTAATCTTAACATATATTTTTACATATATTTGTAAACGCATTCCCAAAATTTTGATTAAATGTATTTTTAAAGACATGCAGTATATTTGGAAATGTATTTTTAAGAATATTTTTCATATATTTTATAATAAAAACACATTTCAAGTGTGTGTGTGTTTTTATTATTATTATTATATAGATAATTATATTATAATATTCAATCTATGTCAATATATTTGGAAAGAATATTTTTTCAATATATTTTAAAAATATTTTTTCTTCCATATGGATGAAGTTGTCGGGTCCCCCGACTATTATATCATGCAACTTCACTGTAAGTCGCGCAATTTCAAAATTGGGCTTGATGAGAACGGGGGGGGGGGGGGGGGGGGGGGGCTTACAGTGGTAATATACTTTTTCCAGCTGTTCTGACCTCAATCTCTGTGACAACACTGACAATGGATTATATTTAGAGTGGGAGACTGCTCTGCCATCAGGGAAGTTGTTAATGTCATTAATTGTCTCCAGACCCCCCTACAGGAAGCCCATCCCCCCAGGGTGAAGGGAGCTGTGTTTTGTTAGTAAATCAATCCATGTTAATGTCATTACGCTTCAAAGGGCTATTACCCCTCTAAGTGTGTTGCTTGGGGGTGGACACAGGCTAATTAGTCATTAATGAGGGAGGCGGGGCGCTCCCAGGAGCTCATTAGCCTTGATGAGGCTGGGAGGACACCAGGCAGATGGTGGTGATGAATATGTAGCCCTGGCAGATTTGTGGTGCCTGGTGCTGGTTCTGTGCCTGTCAACGTCTGCCATCCATTTACCGCGGGGCCACCTGGGAGACGCCATGTGTTCCTGCTGGCGGAATATTGGGTGGGCTGCGTTTTTATCATGAGTGGGAAAAATGACCCGCGATGGAAAAATTAGTTTCAGGGCCAGTTCATACTATATGCATTTTAGTTACTTTTTTTCTGCATCCAAAACGCACAGAAAGTAGGTGATATGGTGGTCAATGGCATAGTTCACATCAGTGCTTGCAGTTCCGGTGCGTTCCGGGTGCAGAAAAAAAAGTAGAACAGGCTGTGTTTTTTCTGCACAGAACTGTACTGGAACGTGGTAAAACGCATCAAAACTGCACTGGAACGCACCAAAAAACACTGGAATGCAGCAAAAACGCACTGGAACGCACACGTCTTTATTTAAATTGGAGAGGGGAAAAATAAACTGGAATGCATAAAAAATGCACTGGAACGTCTCAAAAATGCACCGGAACACTCCAAAAACGCACACGCAAAAACGCATCCGGAACGCATCTGGACTGCGTTTCTGTATTGTGAACCGGCCCTAAGCCCTGGTTCACATCGCCGCGATTTCAGGTGCGATTTGGGAATTGAAATCGTACCTGAAATCGAATCTAATGAATGTGAATGCGAGTGTCTTAACATTTCAAAAGTAGTTCTATTACTTTTTCTGCAGTTTGTTGTGATTTCACATATAGACTACAATAGAAATCGCACTGCAAAATCGCAATGGGAAAATGCAAGAAATCGTTGGGAAATCTTCACAAGTGGCAAAGAAAATCTTCAGAAAACGAGGTGAAATTGCAAACAAAACGTGCGATTTTAAATCGCATCCAGTGTGAACCAAGCCTTAGCCCCCTGGAAATTGCAAGAAATCGCAGGGTATAGAAATCGCAGGGCATAGAAATTGCAAGACATTGAAACTGCAAGAAATCGCCAGAAAACACAATGGAAAATGCAAGAAATCATTGGGAAATCATCACAAGTTGCAAATAAATCTTCAGAAAATGAGGTGAAATTGCAAACAAAACGTGCAATTTTAAATCGCATCCAGTGTGAACCAAGCCTTAGCTCCCTGGAAACTGCAAGAAATCGCAGGACATAGAAATCGCAGGACATAGAAATCGCAGGACATAGAAATCGCAGGACATAGAAATCGCAGGACATGGAAATCGCAGGACATTGAAATTTCAAGAAATCGCCAGAAAACACAATGGAAAATGCAAGAAATCATTGAGAAATCTTCACAAGTTGCAAACAGATCTTCAGAAAACGAAAGGAATCGCAAACAAAACGTGCGATTTTAAATCGCATTCAGTGTGAACCTGGGGGGACTGACAACTCATGGGGCCCCCGGCAATAGGTGATCACGGGGCCCCTGTGTCCTCGTCCACACCCAAAAAAGCCTATGAAAAAGCCAATGAAAGGTACCAGGGGCATCTCATGGGGCCCCCTACTGACCCCAGGCCCTCGGGCAGCGCCCGAGTGCTCGAATGGTCAGTAAGCCCCTGGTGTGAACCAAGTCTTAGTCCCTGGAAATTGCAGGAAATCGCAGCACATTGAAATTGCAAGAAATCGCCAGAAAACACAATGGAAAATGCAAGAAATCGTTGGGAAATCTTCACAAGTCGCAAACAAATCTTCAGAAAAGGAGAGGAATCGCAAACAAAACTCGTGATTTTAAATCGCATCCAGTGTGAACCAAGCCTTTGCCCCCCCCCCCCGGAAATTGCAAGAAATCGCAGGACATAGAAATTGCCTAACACCCCGGTCACATCAAGCCCGACTGAAGTCGTGTGACTTACAGTGAAGTGTTTTTTTAGCTTTTTTTTTACCAATATAAAAAAAAATTTTTTGGTCTAAAAAAGTCCAAAACTGCCGATTTGCTGCGTTTTTTACCGCATTTTTTTTGCGGTTTTCAATGTTTTTTAGCGTCAGAGCGTTTTTATAGCTACAATGTTCCTCCATAAACTCACTAGTTCTGGGTTTTTTTCCAGCCAAAAAAATGCTGATTCCAGTGTATGGACACATAGGATAACATGCTGGGGATGGACACATAGGATAACACGCCGGGGATGGACACATAGGATAACACGCCGGGGATGGACACATAGGATAACACGCCGGGGATGGACACATAGGATAACATGCTGGGGATGGACACATAGGATAACACGCTGGGGATGGACACATAGGATAACATGCTGGGGATGGACACATAGGATAACACGCCGGGGATGGACACATAGGATAACATGCTGGGGATGGACACATAGGATAACACGCTGGGGATGGACACATAGGATAACATGCTGGGGATGGACACATAGGATAACACGCCGGGGATGGACACATAGGATAACACGCCGGGGATGGACACATAGGATAACACGCCGGGGATGGACACATAGGATAACACGCCGGGGATGGACACATAGGATAACATGCTGGGAATGGACACATAGGATAACATGCTGGGGATGGACACATAGGATAACACGCTGGGGATGGACACATAGGATAACACGCCGGGGATGGACACATAGGATAACATGCTGGGAATGGACACATAGGATAACATGCCGGGGATGGACACATAGGATAACACGCCGGGGATGGACACATAGGATAACATGCTGGGGATGGACACATAGGATAACACGCCGGGGATGGACACATAGGATAACATGCCGGGGATGGACACATAGGATAACATGCCGGGGATGGACACATAGGATAACATGCCGGGGATGGACACATAGGATAACATGCCGGGGATGGACACATAGGATAACATGTCGGGGATGGACACATAGGATAACATGCCGGGGATGGACACACAGGAGAACACGCCGGGGATGGACACACAGGAGAACACGCCGGGGATGGGCACATAGGATAACACGCCGGGGATGGACACATAGGAGAACACGCTGGTGGGTTCACTGGCTGTAGGAAAAAACTAAAAAAAATGCCAAAAGCCAAAAACAATCGCTGTAAAAACGTCCCGTGTGCATGAGGAATCCAATTCTCCTTTACTTTGTGGCAGTTTGGTGTTGTAGAATGTGAGATAACAGGACAGGTATGGAGATGACGGGACGGGTACGGAGACGACGGGACGGGTATGGAGACGACGGGACGGGTATGGAGACGACGGGACGGGTACGGAGACGACGGGACGGGTATAGATAGATGACGGGACGGGTACGGAGACGACGGGACGGGTATGGAGAAGACGGGACGGGTATGGAGAAGACTGGACGGGTACAGAGACGACGGGACGGGTACGGAGACGACGGGACGGGTACGGAGACGACGGGACGGGTATAGATAGATGACAGGATTGGTACGGAGACGACGGGACGGGTACGGAGACGACGGGACGGGTACGGAGATGACGGGACGGGTACGGAGACGACGGGACGGGTATAGATAGATGACAGGATTGGTACGGAGACGACGGGACGGGTACGGAGACGACGGGACGGGTATAGATAGATGACGGGACGGGTACGGAGACGACGGGACGGGTATAGATAGATGACGGGACGGGTACGGAGACGACGGGACGGGTATAGATAGATGTGATGTTCACAGAGTAGGAATCTGTCTTATCACAAGCGGCGTTGTTCAGCCTCCTCTGTACGGTTCCCCTCGCAGTCTGGATGGCAGCCATCTTTACATGACCCTTCAAATGTACTCTAGGCTGTCCTCACTCTTCCCGTCACCATCAGAGAGCTGTCACCGCTTCTCCGTCCGGAGTGCAAAAATCCGCCTTCCTCTTCCCGCAGGTCTATGATGGCAAACGAGAGGGCCGCGTCTTCCTTTTCCCACTCAACAATTTTTTATTCATTTGTTTTTTTCCTTGGCCGCATCAAAGAAAACTTTAGCAAAATCCTATGTAAATGAATAATAAAGTGACACTTAGCCCAGTTCACACATGTGCGGTGCGGTATGTCGCATGTGATTCGCATAGGAACCACACCACATTCCTGTACAGATCACATGCGATTTGTGTGCGGTGCGATCGGAGTCATACATTTTGTATGGCTCTAATCGCACCGCACCCGCACCGAACACGTGCAGGACCCTTTTTGGGTCCGCACTAGAATCGGATCGCATGGGTATTCACACCTATCCGATTCTGCACATCGCACCGCGTTCTGCAGACCGCTTTCGGGTGTTGTTAACATACACACCCGCATCGGTTCACATGAACGGGGTGCGATTCTGATGTGGTGTGGAATTCGCACAGAAGATGCTGCGATTTCCGCCCTGCATCAGTGTGAACCCGGGTTCACATCTGTGCGGGTGGTGCCGCTGCGGATCTGCACGAGAATCCATGCAGCCGCACCACCCGCGGGTGGGTACTATTATACTGGAAAATGCAACCATACTGGGAACCTGCGTTTTCCAAAGAAGTGTAGGGACTTCTTTCCCTGCGTGTCACGGGCACGGGCGTCCATTCAAGTAAATGGGCTCTCGTGCCCGTGCAAAATGCGGCCCACACGGCCACATAGATGTGAACTGGGGGTGAATGAATACCACTTGCCCACCAGAGGATTTCCCCCCCTTCCTGACCAGGGCATTTTTTGCGTTACGGCGCTGCATTACTTTAACTGACAATTGCGCGGTCATGCAACGCTGCACCCAAACTACATTTATATCCTCTTTTCCCCACAAATAGTTTTCTTTCAGTAGTATTTGATCCCCTGTGCATTTTTGAATTTTTTGCGCTATAAACCAAAAAAAACCCAACAATTTTGAAAAAAAAAACCCTCAATGTTTTTGACTTTTTGCTATTAAACATGTCCAGTAAAAAAATAAAAAAAATCTAATGCAGTCATAAATTTAGGCCAAAATGTATTCTGCTCCGTGTCTTTGCTAAAAAAAAGTCCCAATACGTGTAAATGAATTGGTTTACACGAAAGTTATAGCGTTTACAAATGATGGTATATACACTGGGATTTGTTTTATTTTTTATTAGTAATGGCAGCGATCAGCGACTTATAGCGGGACTGCGGCGGGCATTCTGACACTGGGGGGTGAAATGACTTGGTGTCACTGACATCTCCAGTGACACCAGTACAGTGATCAGTGCTAAGAAAAAGCACTGACACTGTACTAATGGCACTGGGCAGGAAGGGGTTAACATGACAGGGGGGATCAAAGGGTTAACTGTGTGTGGGGTTTTTACTGTGGTGCTGTGTCTGCGTTTCACTGTAAGCATGCTGCTTTGTATGGCTCTGCTATGCAGTGTGCAGGAGCAGACAGGGGAGAGATCTGTATTGTTTACATACAGGTTTCTCCCCTGTCGGAAATCCCTGGGTGGCATCGGGGAATCACTGGCCGGGACCCGGTGATTG
>NW_028318119.1:747500-780000 GCF_062004578.1 Staurois parvus | reverse complement strand
CTCCTGTACTGTCTGCAGTCTCTGGTCATCCCCTGTACTGTGTCCGCAGTCTCTGGTCATCTCCTGTACTGTGTCCGCAGTCTCTGGTCATCTCCTGTACTGTCTGCAGTCTCTGGTCATCTCCTGTACTGTCTGCAGTCTCTGGTCATCTCCTGTACTATGTCCGCAGTCTCTGGTCATCTCCTGTACTGTGTCCGCAGTCTCTGGTCATCCCCTGTACTGTGTCCGCAGTCTCTGGTCATCTCCTGTACTGTGTCCGCAGTCTCTGGTCATCTCCTGTACTGTCTGCAGTCTCTGGTCATCTCCTGTACTGTCTGCAGTCTCTGGTCATCTCCTGTACTGTGTCCGCAGTCTCTGGTCATCTCCTGTACTGTGTCCGCAGTCTCTGGTCATCTCCTGTACTGTCTGCAGTCTCTGGTCATCTCCTGTACTGTGTCTGCAGTCCATTGGTTCAGAATATTTTTTTTTCTTGTTTTTCGTCTCTAAAACCTAGGTGCGTCTTATGGAGCGAAAAATACGGTATATAGCGCCGTCAATGTACACAGCATTTTACATATATATTGTACATTCACATCAGTCCCTAACCCTCAAGGGGCGTACAATCTAAGGTCCCTAACCCTCAAGGGGGGTACAATCTAAGGTCCCTAACTCACATTCATACATACACATACTAGGGACAATTTAGACAGGAGCCAATTAACCTACCAGCATGTCTTTGGAGTGTGGGAGGAAACCGGAGTACCCGGAGGAAACCCACGCAGGCACAGGGAGAACATGCAAACTCCAGGCAGATGGTGCCGTGGTTGGGATTCGAACCAAGGACCCCGAGTACTACCAGGCGGAAGTGCTAACCATTTAGCCACTGTGCTGCCCATGTAATGCATATATGTGATGGCGGAGAGGGTGGGCACCAATACCCATAAGTGGCACATATGCACCAATGGTCACCTGAGGTTTCTGTGCACAGTTGGGCATGCCGCATGCTCCCAGCAAAGTGACTGAGCTGTTATAGAAAAAAAAAAGGTATAAATGGCTCTGGCAGCAAAAGGCAGAAAAAAAAAAAAAAAAAAACAGTTGAGCCTTCCAATTACCCTTTAAAATGGCATACGCACGGAACACACAGGAAAATGCATTGGAGGCTGAACCGAAGGGCCATCAATAGGGAGATGATGATAGTGGTACAACCAGCAGCGTGTTTATTCTGTTGTTATCGCTGGAAGCCGTTCTGAGGCGGAGTTGCTTTAGATTCCATTAGCAGACGGCTGCATTGATTCATTGTGTTTATCCTTTGTGTGAGTTGCGATAAGCGTCTCTCTGCGGCGTCCAGTTTTATATCTTTCTTATAGGGCTGCTGCGGCGGCGGCACACAGATGTTGGTTAATCTCGGTGTTGGGGGAGTGTTTTGTCTGTGTGGTTTGTGGTTTTGGCTGGCACGCTCCTGAAGGAGGGAGGCTGGTGCAGCTGATAACACACGGCACATACACACAATTAGCCTGTGCTGCAGACGAGGCTCGGAATAATACATGGGGGCACATATGGCGCCTGTGCAAGCTGGACAGCCCATAAGGCTTCATCCACATTTGACCCGCATTTGCAGACCTGCATTTGTTATCAGACCGGATGTCCCCATTGGAACATTTCTCCTAACTTCCTTTCCTGGTGACACTGCAGGAAGTGAAAGGACATCCCCCTCCTGTTATCGGTGTCCCCAATGGAACATTCCTCCTCACATCCTGTCTTGTTGACACTGCAGGAAGTGAAAGGACATCCCCATCCTGTTATCGGCATCCCCAATGGAACATTTCTCCTCACTTCCTGTTCTGGAGACACTGCGGGAAGTGAGAGGACATCCCCTCCTGTTAACAGACCGGGTGTCCCCATTGGAAGATTTCTCCTCGCCTCCTGTTCTGGTGACACTGCAGGAAGTGAAAGGACATCCCTTCCTGTTTTCTGTCCGGGTGTCCCCATTGGAAGATTTTTCCTCACTTCCTGTTCTGTTGACACTTCTGGAAATGAAAGGACATCCCTCTCCTGTTATTAGTGTCCCCAATGGAACATTTCTCCTCACTTCCTGTCCTGGTGACACTGCTGGAAATGAAAGGACATCCCTCTTTTTTTATCAGTGTCCCCAATGGAACATTTCTCCTCACTTCCTGTCCTGTTGACACTGCAGGAAGTGAAAGGACATCCCCCTCCTGTTATCGGTCTCCCCAATGGAACATTCCTCCTCACATCCTGTCTTGGTGACACTGCAAGAAGTGAAAGGACATCCCCTCCTGTTATCTGGCTGGGTGTCCCCATTGGAAGATTTCTCCTCACCTTCTGTTCTGTTGACACTGCAGGAAGTGAAAGGACATCCCCTTTGCTATCAGACCAGATGTCCCCATTGGAAGATTTCTCCTCATTTCCTGTTCTGGAGACACTGTGGGAATTGAGAGGACATCTCCCTCCTGTTATCAGACCGGGTGTCCCCATTGGAAGTTTTCTCCTTCCTGTCCTGGGGACACTGCAAGAAGTAAAAGGACATCTCCTCCTGTTATTGG
Organism: Staurois parvus; assembly: GCF_062004578.1. NCBI lineage: Eukaryota > Metazoa > Chordata > Amphibia > Anura > Ranidae > Staurois > Staurois parvus. Next base: position 777,457 of record NW_028318119.1, on the reverse strand, counting down.
CGTCCCCAATGGAACATTTCTCCTCACTTCCTGTCCTGGTGACACTGTTGGAAGTGAGAGGACATCCCCTCCTGTTATCAGACAAGGTGTCCCCATTGGTGGATTTCTCCTCACTTCCTGTCCTGGTGACCATTGGTACAATGTAGCATTTCCCGTCTTGGTGATAATGGTCACAATCCCAAATAGATGGCTTCCAAAATCCACACATTATCCAAAACTGACAAATGAAAAAAAACGTTTTTGGCTTTTGCTGCGAACTTTTATGAGGATATTATCCCTCTATGGAAGCCGGGGACACAAATCCTCAGACAAGTGAGGGACGGTTGTTGATCCTCCAGGACAGTTGGTGGTAATACAGAAGCAGTCTGCAGATTCTTGCACCATCAGAAGTGCAGCAACCCTCGACGTCCCTCTGAAAAGCGATCCACTGCTGTCGACAGGCGGCTGGGAAGTGATACATCTTCACCGCTTGTACCCCTCAGAAGGCGGAGCGCCCAGTTGCAGGATAATTGCACCGCGACCCCATGGGGCGGACTGACCATTTGGAAACTCGGGCACTGCCGAGGACCCGGGGGCAGTAGGGGGCCCCATGGGATGCTCCAGGTACCTTTTTCATAGGCTTTTTTGAGTTTGTGCAAGGACACAGGGGCCCCATGATCCCCTATTGCCCGGGGGCCCCATGACTTGTCAGTCCGCCCCTGGTTGTAACGCATCAAAGTGCGTTGTGTTACAAAGAGGGGGGTCATGTACACTTCTCAGCACCTTAGGTTCTGTTGGCAGCCCATTGAGTCTAGTGCCTGTGCAAGCTGGCCGTCCCATAACGGGACCGTGAAAGTTCACCTCTAGGCCAGGGTCACACAATGCAGTTTGATAGGTTTCATCCCTTCCTGCAGCGTTTTTTTGCGGTTTATTTGTGTTTTTGCCGCGTTTTGCATTTTATTATTTTTTTCACACTTTGTCGCTGGGCAGATTAAAACCCAAAACGCGTAAAAAATGAAACTTTTTGCATTCAAAATAGTCTCCGACCCTTTCTAAAAAACGCAGCGGGGGAAAACGCAGAGATGTGAACGTGTCCCATAGTAAATCATGTGAAATGGACTGTACTGCGTTTCTGCAAAACGCTGCGGCAAATGCTTAGGTGTGAATCTCGGGTTAGGCTGTGCTCACACCTATGCAGTTTGTATTTGATCCATTTGTGCAGTGCTTTGTGCTGTCCGTTTTGTGTTTTTGAAGCGTTTCGCGTTTTTTCCCCACAAAACGTAAAATGCACTATATTCGCTCTCCCCGGACCCTGCATTCACTATATCCGCTCTCCCCGGACCCTGCATTCACTATATCCGCTCTCCCCGGACCCCGCATTCACTATATCTGCTCTCCCCGGACCCCGCATTCACTATATCCGCTCTCCCCGGACCCCGCATTCACTATATCCGGCCTCCCCGGACCCCGCATTCACTATATCCGCTCTCCCCGGACCCCGCATTCACTATATCCGCTCTCCTCGGACCCCGCATTCACTATATCCGCTCTCCCCGGACCCCGCATTCACTATATCCGCTCTCCCCGGACCCCGCATTCACTATATCCGCTCTCCCCGGACCCCGCATTCACTATATCCGCTCTCCCCGGACCCGGCATTCACTATATCCGCTCTCCCCGGACCCCGCATTCACTATATCCGCTCTCCCCGGACCCCGCATTCACTATATCCGCTCTCCCCGGACCCCGCATTCACTATATCCGCTCTCCCCGGACCCCGCATTCACTATATCCGGTCTCCCCGGACCCCGCATTCACTATATCCGCTCTCCCCGGACCCAGCATTCACTATATCCGGTCACCCCGGACCCAGCATTCACTATATCCGGTCACCCCGGACCCTGCATTCACTATATCCGCTCTCCCCGGACCCTGCATTCACTATATCCGCTCTCCCCGGACCCTGCATTCACTATATCCGCTCTCCCCGGACCCTGCATTCACTATATCCGCTCTCCCCGGACCCTGCATTCACTATATCCGCTCTCCCCGGACCCTGCATTCACTATATCCGCTCTCCCCGGACCCTGCATTCACTATATCCGGTCTCCCCGGACCCTGCATTCACTATATCCGGTCTCCCCGGACCCTGCATTCACTATATCCGCTCTCCCCGGACCCTGCATTCACTATATCCGGTCTCCCCGGACCCTGCAGTCACTATATCCGGTCTCCCCGGACCCTGCATTCACTATATCCGGTCTCCCCGGACCCTGCATTCACTATATCCGGTCTCCCCGGACCCTGCATTCACTATATCCGGTCTCCCCGGACCCTGCAGTCACTATATCTGGTCTCCCCGGACCCTGCAGTCACTATATCCGCTCTCCCACAGTACACAGAATATGGAAATGCAATTATTTTAGTAAATATAAACTGCTAAATACTTTCTCATCAGCAATATATAGCAGTCTTGTGACTTCTATCAGTGTCCAGCAGAGCACTGGTTAATCCTCTAGGAGGAGTTTACATTCCCCCCTGATTGTCCTATGAGGCTGCATAACCCCTGACCCCTCTGGACAGTGTTGATTGGGACAGTGCTGATCACATGCACCCTCCCCCACAAAATAAATCTCTGTAGCAATACGCACCAAACTGAGCATGTGCAGCTTGCCCCCCCCCCCCAAGTCTCTGTTCTATCAGCAGATGGATTGGGGACAGTAGAAGGGGAGGATCAAAGAAGACAGGATCAAACAGCCTTTTTACACAATGCTGAGGATTAACCCCTTAGGTTCCACAGTGAGTATAAGAAGCATGCTTTACTGCATCTACAGACTGATTGCACTGCTGCGGGTTCAGGAACACTTTCGGTGGGCCTATGGGGGGTCTAAAAGTCTGCAATTTCAAGGAAGCCTCAAATCACGATGACATAGAAGCCAAACCGAGAGTTACATTTGTGGGGTTTTTATGTCCGACACAGGATGGCGCTGCTGCGTTTTCCCTATCAGGGAATGGTGGTAACATTGTTGCCATTGTTTTACAATCATTCCCAGGCATGCAGATAGTGTGTGTGAGATCCCGCCGCGGCTGGGAGTGCCCCGGGGACCGCCGCTCTGCCGAGATCCACCCATGGGAACCTCTTTTGCTGGATTCACACTGTGCCGGTTCCCTGGCGGGCGTGTGTGCACGGGCACTGCAGTACGTTCAGAATGTGAACTATGACATTGACCACCATGTCACCTACTTTCTGTGCGTTTTGGATGCGGAAAAAACGCAACTGAAACGCATGTAGTGTGAACCGGCCCTAAAACAAATTTTTCCATCGTGGGTCGCAGTAAATCCCGCGGCTCCGGTCATTTTTCCCCACTCATGATAAAAACGCAGCTGCAGGATTTCCCACCAAATCAGGGGCGGACTGACAACTCATGGGGCCCCCGGGCAATAGGGGATAATGGGGCCCCTGTGTCCGCGCCCAAATTAAAAAAAGCCTATGAAAAAGGTACCAGGGGCATCTCATGGGGCCCCCTACTGACTCCGGGCCCTCGGTCAGTGCCTGAGTTTCCAAATGGTCAGTCTGCCCCTGCACCCATTATTCCGCCAGCAGGAACACATGGCGTCTCCCAGGCGGCTCCGCGGTAAACGGAACGCAAGTAGTGTGAAGAAGCTCTTAGTGCCGGTGCGATTTCAGGTGCGATTTTCAAATTCAAATCGCACCTAATGAATGTGAACGTCCATGTCTTAGCACGTGCGATTTGCTGCGGCGCAAATTCTAAAGTAGCTCTTGTGTAACTTTTTCTGCAGTTTTGTTGCGATTTCACCTACATAGAACATCTTGGAAATCTCTGCAAATGGCAAGAAATCGTTGAAAATCTTCACAAGTAGCAATAAAGTCTTCAGAAATCACTCTGAAATTGCATACAAATCTCGCGATTTTAAAACGCAGCGGAGTGACCGGGGGCTAACTCATCCTTATGTTTGGTAGGTTGTCGCACCTCCGTTAATCGGGGGTGAAGTGCGTATCTGTTGTGCCCCCCCCCCCTCCCTCCCAAGGTCGGTGGCAGACAATGCGATGATGAGGCAGGAGATGAGTTATGAGAGCGCGACGAAAGACTAACACCCGCCTCATCTTCACATGGGAGGCCGCAGCTGCCGACACCTGGGATGGAGGACACACGGCGCTCATCACATTCTAAAGGCCAAACCTGACACCGAACACACACGGCTCAGAATTAAAGGGCAACCACGGGTGCTGGGGAGTCTGGGGGGGTTCAGAAAGGGGCGGTCTGCATCGATCCTAAAATTACAGCTGTCACGGTATAGGGGCCCACCAATTATTATTCTGCCTAATCCTCTCATTAATCCCTTCTGCCGAACGTCCCCAGATTTAATTACCGTACGTCCTCCGTGTCATCCGGCCAAATGGCCCAAATTCATTTACCGTAGTTTCCCCCTCCCTGCCAGCTTGCTCAAGGTCCACAAATTTCATTAAACTATTATCTCCACCAGGTCCCCTTGATGTCCCCAGGGGCCCAGTGTCATCCTGGCCCCCTCACTGTTGTCCCCTGTCTCCAGCCTGTTTCTCCCCCCGTCGCCAAATGACCCCCCTCCACCTCTCATCCTGCCGCGGCTTTCAGTACCCCTGCCACTATCTTCTCCTCCTTCGGCGCGGCCAGAGAGGAGAAGGTAGCGAGGTTCGCACCTCTCCGCGGAGAGGTGCGAACCTTCTGCGGGGATGTTCCGGGCTGCGGCGTCTGACGCCACCCCAGCCCTGTCATCCGCAGCGTGGGCACAGGAAGTTCCCGCACTTACGGATGTCCCTGGACAAAGGTCGCGCTCACAAGAAGCGCGGCCCATGTCCAGGCGACGAGGCACGCCAGCTCCGGCCCGCCCTGGTTGCCAAGACGACCAGAGAGCATCCTGCATCAGCTTAAGAAGCTGATGCTGGGCGCTCCGGTGACCTTCTCTGCTATGCAGCCACCGAGGGAGCCCAGCTGCGGCGGGACCCTCATGGCCAGACTCTGCCAAGACCCCAGCTAAGAGGGGGACCGCATCCAAGCCCTGCCTCAGACCCCAGCCTAGGGGGATTGCCTGTCCGCTGCCTGAGACCCCAGTCCAGGGGAGAGATTGCCTACCAGCTGCCTGCGACCTCAGTCTAGGAGGGGAGATTGCCTGCCAGCTGCCTGAGACCCCAGTCCAGGGGAGAGATTGCACACCAGCTGCCTGCGACCCCAGCCTAGGAGGGGAGATTGCCTGCCAGCTGCCTGCGACCCCAGTCTAGGGGGGGAGATTGCCTGCCAGCTGCCTGAGATCCCAGTCTAGGGGGGGAGATTGCCCGCCAGCTGCCTGAGACCCCAGTCTAGGTGGGGAGATTGCCTGCCAGCTGCCTGAGACCCCAGTCCAGGGGGGAGATTGCCTGCCAGCTGCCTGAGACCCCAGTCTAGGGGGAGAGATTTCCCACCAGCTGCCTGAGACCCCAGTCTAGGAGGGAGATTGCCTGCCAGCTTCCCGAGACCCCAGCCTAAAAGGAGAGACCACTCGCCTATTCCGGACCCCAACAGGTACCTGTGTCTTACTTTCTATCCCTGGGAGACCAGGCACCTCCCCCCCCCAACCCCCAAAAAAAGGCCAAAAAACAAAACAAAAAAATAAGAAAACACAAAAAAACACACAAAAACCCAAAAACGAGCAGACTCCATTGGACTACTCGGTCTTTTTCATACTCAGAGAAAAAAAGTTAACAAGGAAAAAACAAACCCTCTCCCCCCTGTAAAAAAAAAAAAACAAACCCTCTCCCCCCCAGAAAAGTAACCCCCCAGAAAACAAAACAAAAAAACAAAACAAAAAAAAACAAAAATGAGCAGACTCCATTGGATCACTCGGTCTTTTTCATACTCAGAGAAAAAAGTTAACAAGAAAAAAACAAACCCTCTCCCCCCCAAAATAAACAAAAAAAAACAAAACAAAAAAATAAAACACAAAAAACACACACTAAAAAAAATAAAAATGGGCTGACTCCATTGGACCACTCAGTCTTTTTCATACTCAGAGAAAAAAGTTAACAAAAAAAAAACCCTCCCCCGCGAAAAAAACCCAAAAAACCAAAACAAAAACACATTACAAAATGCAGCAAAAATGCGATACATGCGTAGGCTAGGCTCACAACTGTGCAGTTTGCGTTTGATCTGTTTGTGAATTGCCTTTTTTGCATTTGCGTTTTTGATGCGGTTTTTTTTTTTCTTATTTAAAAAAATGTCTTGTTGCTAGTCAGATATAAAACTCAAAATGCGTAAAAAATGCAGCAAAAACGCAATGTGAATCTGTCTCATAGGAAATCATGTGAACGGGGTACTACGTCTAGGTTCATACCTATGCAGATTGCGTTTGAGGCTTTTCTGCGTTGCCTTTTTTGCACTTTTTTTATGCTTTTTTTTTTCTTTTTAAAAATTTTTGCACTTGCGTGTTTGACGCATTTATGACGTTTTTTAAAAAATTTTTTTATTTTTCTTGTTGCTAGGCAGATTTAAAATGCTAAACACATAAAAAATGCAGCAAAAAATGCATTAAATTCGTAGGCTGGGTTCACACCTGTGCAGTTTGCGTTTGATCCGTTTGTGCAGTGCTTTTTGCTGTCCTTTTTGAGTTTTTGACGCATTTTGTGTTTCCCTCAAAATGTAAAACGCATCAAAAATGCGCGACATGCTTTTCTGCAGTGTCTCCACTGAAGTCCATAGAACCAAAAACGCAACGTTTTTAGTTAAAAATAGTTCCTGATCCTTTCAAAAAACCGCACCGAGTGAAAACGCGCAGATGTGAATCTGTCCCATAGGAAATCATGTGAACAATTACTAAGTCTAGGTTCACACCTGTGCAGGTTGCGTTTGAGGCGTTTTTGCATTGCCTTTTTTTATGCATTTTTTTTCTTTTTTAAAATTTTTCTAGTTGCTAGGCAGATTTAAAACTCGAAATGTGTAAAAAAAAAAAAAAAAAAAAAGGCAGCAAAAATGCAATACATGCGTAGGCTGAGTTCACACCTGTGCAGTTTGTGTTTGATCCGTTTGTGAAGTGCTTCTTGGTGTCCGTTTTTTGTGTTTTTGACGCGTTTCGTCTTTTTTCCCTAAATGTAAAACGAATCAAAAATACACAACATGTTTTTCCGCAGTGTCTCCGCTGAAGTCCATAGAACCAAAAACACAACATTTTGCGTTCAAAAAGTCCCTGACCCTTTCCAAAAATTGCACCGGGGTGAAAACGCGGAAATGTAAAAGTGTCCCATAGGAAATCATGTGAACGAGTACTAAGTCTAGGTTCACACCTATGCAGGTTGCATTTGAGGCGTTTCTGCATTGCGTTTTTGACACGTTTTTTAAAACAAATATTTCTTGTTGCTAGGCAGATTTAAAAAGCAAAAAAAATGAGTCAAAATAATGTCCAAAAACACTGGTTTGAAATGACTTACCACGTTTTACTGCGTTTTTCAGCGTTAGAGCGTTTTTACAGCTAAAAAAACTCCTCTAGAAGCCCACTAGTTCTAGGTTTTTTTCAAACCAAAAAAAAGTTGATTATGTGTGTATGGACACATAGGATAACATGCCGGGATGGACACACGGGATAACATGCCGGGATGGACACACGGGATAACACGCCGGTGATGGACACACAGGATAACACGCCGGAGATGGACACATAGGATAACATGTCGGGGATGGACACATAGGATAACATGCCGGAGATGGACACACATAGGATAACATGCCGGGAATGGACACATAGGATAACTTGCCGGGGATGGACACATGGGATAACACGTCGGGGATGGACACACATAGGATAACACGCCGGGGATGGACACATGGGATAACACGCCGGGGATGGACACATAGGATAACACGTCGGGGATGGACACACATAGGATAACACGCCGGGGATGGACACATAGGATAACACGTCGGGGATGGACACACATAGGATAACACGTCGGGGATGGACACATAGGATAACACGCCGGGGATGGACACATAGGATAACACGTCGGGGATGGACACACATAGGATAACACGCCGGGGATGGACACACATAGGATAACACGCCGGGGATGGACACACATAGGAAAACCCGCCGGGGATGGGCACACATAGGAAAACCCGCCGGGGATGGGCACATAGGATAACACGCCGGGGATGGGCACATAGGATAACACGCCGGGGATGGACACATAGGATAACACGCCGGGGATGGACACATAGGATAACACGCCGGGGATGGACACACAGGGTTACACGCCGGGGATGGACACACAGGATAACACGCCGGGGATGGACACACAGGATAACACGCCGGGGATGGACACACAGGATAACACGCCGGGGATGGACACACAGGATAACACGCCGGGGATGGACACACAGGATAACACGCGGGGGATGGACACATAGTATAACATGCCGGGGATGAACACATAGGATAACACGCCGGGGATGGACACATAGGATAACACGCCGGGGATGGACACATAGGATAACACCGGGGATGGACACATAGGATAACATGCTGGGGATGGACACATAGGATAACATGCCGGGGATGGACACATAGGATAACATGCCGGGGATGGACACATAGGATAACATGCCGGGGATGGACACATAGGAGAACATGCCGGGGATGGACACATAGGATAACATGCCGGGGATGGACACATAGGATAACATGCCGGGGATGGACACATAGGATAACATGCCGGGGATGGACACATAGGAGAACATGCCGGGGATGGACACATAGGATAACATGCCGGGGATGGACACATAGGATAACATGCCGGGGATGGACACATAGGATAACATGCCGGGGATGGACACATAGGAGAACATGCCGGGGATGGACACATAGGATAACATGCCGGGGATGGACACATAGGATAACATGCCGGGGATGGACACATAGGATAACATGCCGGGGATGGACACATAGGATAACATGCCGGGGATGGACACATAGGATAACACGCCGGGGATGGACACATAGGAGAACACGCCGGGGATGGACACATAGGAGAACACGCCGGGGATGGACACATAGGATAACACGCCGGGGATGGACACATAGGATAACACGCCGGGGATGGACACATAGGATAACACGCCGGGGATGGACACATAGGATAACACGCCGGGGATGGACACATAGGATAACACGCCGGGGATGGACACATAGGATAACACGCCGGGGATGGACACATAGGAGAACACGCCGGGGATGGACACATAGGATAACACGCCTGGGATGGACACACAGGATAACACGCGGGGGATGGACACACAGGATAACACGCCGGGGATGGGCACACAGGATAACACGCCGGGGATGGACACACAGGATAACACGCCGGGGATGGACACACAGGATAACACGCCGGGGATGGACACACAGGATAACACGCCGGGGATGGACACACAGGATAACACGCCGGGGATGGACACATAGGAGAACACGCCGGGGATGGACACATAGGATAACACGCCGGGGATGGACACATAGGATAACACGCCGGGGATGGACACATAGGATAACACGCCGGGGATGGACACATAGGAGAACACGCCGGGGATGGACACATAGGATAACACGCGGGGGATGGACACACAGGATAACACGCGGGGGATGGACACACAGGATAACACGCCGGGGATGGACACACAGGATAACACGCGGGGGATGGACACACAGGATAACACGCGGGGGATGGACACACAGGATAACACGCGGGGGATGGACACACAGGATAACACGCGGGGGATGGACACACAGGATAACACGCGGGGGATGGACACACAGGATAACACGCCGGGGATGGGCACACAGGACAACACGCCGGGGATGGGCACACAGGACAACACGCCGGGGATGGACACACAGGATAACACGCGGGGGATGGACACACAGGATAACACGCGGGGGATGGACACACAGGATAACACGCGGGGGATGGACACACAGGATAACACGCCGGGGATGGACACACAGGATAACACGCGGGGGATGGACACACAGGATAACACGCGGGGGATGGACACACAGGATAACACGCCGGGGATGGGCACACAGGACAACACGCCGGGGATGGACACACAGGATAACACGCCGGGGATGGACACATAGGATAACACGCCGGGGATGGACACATAGGATAACATGCCGGGGATGGACACATAGGATAACATGCTGGGGATGGACACATATGAGAACACGCCGGGGATGGACCTCACTTGTCACCCGGGGCACTTTTTATTTTTCTCATTTTTTTTGCAGCAATTCACAAATGCGTTTTTCTTGCTGATAAACTATTTCAGTGCGTCGGTTTGTCCCGTGTTTTCTGATTGGATGAAGGTGAAGTCGCACTCCCCCCCGCCCCCCCTCATTGTACAGAGATGAATGGCTCTCTTCTCTCTTCATAACTCCCTGAAGGTCATTTGTGTTGTGTTTTTTATCAAGGCGATGTTATCGGACAGACAGGAAGTCCGCCTTCTACCCCGCATCGGCCTGCGACGCAGCTCCTTCTGCTGAGAGGCTTTTATTCGGCGGATTATTATGTTACGGGCGAATGGAGGCAGAACTCCAGGCAAAGGGACACACTGCAAAGAAATAATTGGGTTTTTTTTTTGCACCATGCAAACAACTTCTAGCTATTGCACATAATGCAACCCAGTCCAGCAGCCGTCCCTCTTCCTGTCTGCAGACAGTAGGGGGCGCTGGTTTGAGAAGTCAGTTTGGGACAGCGACGAGGCCTGGTCTAGGGCACTTCAACTGGTGTCTGCCCCATTTGTGTCATGTGACCACCTAGGGAATCATTTATACATGTGGTTGGGGGTGGTAAAACTTTGCAGTTGAGCCACACATGTACCACCCTGCTGCTGCTGTAGGGACAGCGGGCGGGGATGTACACTTGCCACGGCCCCAATGCTTTTGCTTTGAGGCAATGGCAGGAATTGTAACCCTTCTTGCTCTTTTGGCAGTCATTGCACCCGCCCACATTAAAGTGAATGGGGGCGCGCTACAAATGCCCCAAAGCTGCATGCCATGCGAGTGGTTGCAGTGTGCTAGTGCGGGGATCAAGGGGTTCAAGCAGGCGGTGAGTAGGGTGGTAGAGCGCCTTTTCACTGCCTGTCAAATGCTTTCTGAAGAGCGATCTGAAATCATGCAATGCGCATCACACCATATTGTTGCCCCTATATTTTTTTAACCTTTTTGTTGTTTTTGCATTTTTTGCACACGTTTAACCACTTCAGTACCTTTCACCCCCTTCCTGCCCAGGCCACTTTTCAGCTTTCAGCGCAGTCGCATGTCGAAAGACAATTGCGCGGTCATGCAACACTGTACCCATATGACATTATCATTTTTTTTGAGACAGACAGAGCTTTCTTTTGGTGGTATTTAGTCACCACTGGGAGGGGGGGGGGGGGTTATTTTTTTCTAGACAAACGAAAAAAGACTGAAAATTTAAAAAAAAAATGTATTCCCTTATGCAGGCCATAGATGGGTCGAAAATCGGCCGATTTTCGGATCGCTAGTGGGCTATTTGTTCGGCCGTTTTTCGGTATTTTGGCCATTTTTTTCGGTAAAGTTGGGAAAAAATCAGCCGATTTTGCCGATCGGCCGATTTTCACGGCAATAATGGGCAAATCGGACGATTTTTTACCGATAAAAAATCTGCGCATGAGCAGTGACCTGCAAGAGGAAGACAAAAAGAAGAAGAAGAGGAGGATGATGTTGATGAAGAGGAAGAAGAAGTAGAAGAAGAGGATGATGATGATGAAGAGGAAGAAGAAGTAGAAGAAGAGGATGAAGATGATGAAGAGGAAGAAGAGAATGAAGATGATGAAGAGGAAGAAGTAGAAGAAGAGGATGATGATGATGAAGAGGAAGAAGAAGTAGAAGAAGAAGAAGAGGAGGATGATGATGAAGAGGAAGAAGAAGAAGAGGATGATGATGATGAAGAGGAAGAAGAAGTAGAAGAAGAAGAAGAGGAGGAGGATGATGATGAAGAGGAAGAAGAAGAAGAAGAGGATGATGATGAAGAGGAAGAAGAAGTAGAAGAAGAGGATGATGATGATGAAGAGGAAGAAGTAGAAGAAGAGGATGATGATGATGAAGAGGAAGAAGAAGTAGAAGAAGAGGATGATGATGATGAAGAGGCAGAAGAAGTAGAAGAAGAAGAAGAAGAAGAAGAAGAGGATGATGAAGAGGAAGAAGAAGTAGAAGAAGAGGATGATGATGACGAAGAGGAAGAAGTAGAAGAAGAAGAGGATGAAGATGATGAAGAGGAAGAAGAAGTAGAAGAAGAAGAGGATGATGATGATGATGAAGAGGAAGAAGAAGAAGAAGAAGAAGAAGAAGAGGATGATGATGATGAAGAGGAAGAAGAAGTAGAAGAAGAAGAGGATGAAGATGATGAAGAGGAAGAAGTAGTAGAAGAAGAAGAGGATGATGATGATGAAGAGGAAGAAGAAGTAGTAGAAGAGGAAGAAGAAGAGGATGATGATGAAGAGGAAGAAGAAGTAGTAGAAGAAGAAGAGGATGATGATGAAGAAGAGGAAGAAGAAGTAGAAGAAGAAGAGGATGATGATGAAGAAGAAGAGGATTATGAGGAAAAAGAAGTAGTAGTAGAAGAAGAAGAAGAGGATGATGATGAAGAAGAGGAAGAAGTAGAAGAAGAAGATGATGAAGAAGAAGAAGAGGATTATGATGATGACGAAGAAGAAGAAGAAGAAGAGGATGATGATGATGAAGAAAAAGAAGAAGAATAGGATGATGATGAAGCAGGAGAAGAAGGATGAAAAATTAGAGGAATTCCAGTACGGCAATAAGTGTCCCTGCAGAGAGCTCCGCTATTTCTTTGACAGTTCTTTGACATTTACAGGGGTTGCAACAATGTATCTGTTTCTGAATAAAAACATCTGTATCCTAAATGGATACAAATAGATACATTGTTGCAACCCCTGTAAATGTCAAAGAACTGTCAAAGAAATAGCGGAGCTCTCTGCAGGGACACTTTTTGCCGGCTGTAGACAGGATGAAAATCGGCCGATTTTTTTTTTACCATTGATGGTAACGTCGGCCATTTGAACGACCGATTTTTCATTTTTTTAAAAGAAAAATCTGCCGTTTTTCTCCCCGTCTATGGCCTGCATTAGTTTCTGTTTTAAAATTTTGCAAACAGGTAATTTTTTCCTCTTCGCTGATGGGCACTGATGAGGCGGCACTGATGGTCACTGATGAGGCGGCACTGATGGGTACTGTTGAGGTGGCACTGATGGGCACTGATGTGGCGGCACTGATGAGGCTGCACTGATGGGTACTGCTGAGCTGGCACTGATGGGCACTGATGAGGTGGCACTGATGGGTACTGCATAGGTGGCACTGATGAGGCAGCACTGATGGTCACTGATGAGGTGGCAGTGATGAGGCTGCAATGATGGGTACTGCTGAGGTGGCACTGATGGGCACTGACGAGGTGGGACTGATAGGCACTGACGAGGCGGCACTGATGATGCGGCACTGATGGGTATTGCTGAGGTAGCACTGATGAGGCGGCACTGATGGGCTCTCATAAATTGTACTGATGAGGCATAAACCCCCAAAACATCTATTCTCTGAAACCAGACACCCTACAGAATAAAACAGCGGCAGTTGCAGGTTTTTAATGTCGCACAATTTTACTGCGAACATCTCGGAAACACAATAGTTTAACAATCTTTTTTCTTTTTTACGTCTTATTTTTCACCACATAGGGGGCAAAGTCTCCTAGGTAATGATTTTTTTTGGTGACAGGTTCTCTTTAATGAGACATGCGGGGACTGAAGGACTCTGGACGTCTCCTCTGAATATATTGCAGATTGCACCGCTTTCCATCCTTTCCCAGCCATACTGGCCGTGGACACTGAGATGGGGCCTGGAAGTGATTTTTTACAAGGGGAGGAGAGCAGAATTGGCATTGAAAGGGTTAAACAAACTTTGACATTAAGATCTATTGGACACAGCCAGGTGATGGGAGGCAGCGAATGGTGTTGCAAAAAAAGTTTTGCAAGCCAGACCTTTTTATTTTTTTTTAATTTTTATTTTTTGTACATACTGCAGAGGTGTGAACCAGCCAGGTAGGAGATGAGGCATTTGCTTTGTCTTGCGGTGGGACTGCGCTGGAAAAGTCGCCCAATCCAGTCCTACAGCACCCAGCATGAATGGGCCCTTAAGGCAAAGAAGGCAAGTGGTCTGCGTTGCAGGCATATGTCCCCGACTGCAGAGCGCCTTAAATCTTGGTACTGCTCAGTGCGCCATCCAGCTGCAAGAGCTGTCATAGAGTTTGGGGGGTCAGAAGGTGCACCCGTGCCCCACCATCTGCAGTGTAATGCCAGAACCTCCTGCATCAGGGCTAAACGTCTAGAGCAGTGGTCTCCAAACTGTGGCTCAGGGAGCCAGATGTGGCCCTTTGCTTGCCTTTATCTGACCCTTGGGGGCACTTTTCCTCCTACTGTCACTAACAATGGGGATAATTCCTGTTACTGACATCAACAGTGGGGCACTATTTCTCCCATTGACGCCAATGATGGGGCACTGCTACTTCCACTGACACCGACAATGAGGCACTACTCCTCCCACTGACATCACACCCATGATGGGACACTATTCCTCCCAATGACACCAACATTGGGGCGCTATTTGTTCCACTGACACCAGCGATGAGGAACTATTCCACTGATAACAACAATGGAGCACTATCCCTCCCACTGACACCAATGATGGGGCACTATTCTTCCACTGACATCCCACTATCCCTCCCACTGACACCTATAATGGGGTACTATTCCTCCCACTCACACCCATGATGAGGTACTATTCTTCCCACTGACACCGACGATGGGGCACTATTCCTCCCAGTGGCACCAATGATGGGGCACTATTCCTCCCACTGATACCAATGATGGGACACTATTCCTCCCACTAATACCAATGATGGGGCACTATTCCTCCCACTGACACCAATGATAGGACACTATTCCTCCCACTGATACCAATGATGGGACACTATTCCTCCCACTAATACCAATGATGGGGCACTATTCCTCCCACTGACACCAATGATGGGGCACTATTCCTCCCACTGACACCAATGATGGGGCACTATTCCTGCCACTGACACCAATGATGGGGCACTATTCCTCCCACTGACACCAATGATGGGGCACTATTCCTCCTACTGACACCAATGATGGGGCACTATTCCTCCCACTGATAGCAATGATGGGACACTATTCTTTCCACTATTACCATTGATGGAGCACTATTCCTCCCACTGACACCAATGATGGGGCACTATTCTTCCCACTATTACCATTGATGGAGCACTATTCCTCCCACTGACACCAATGATGGGGCACTATTCCTGCCACTGACACCAATGATGGGGCACTATTCCTGCCACTGACACCAATGATGGGGCACTATTCCTCCCACTGACACCAATGATGGGGCACTATTCCTCCTACTGACACCAATGATGGGGCACTATTCCTCCCACTGATAGCAATGATGGGACACTATTCTTTCCACTATTACCATTGATGGAGCACTATTCCTCCCACTGACACCAATGATGGGGCACTATTCCTCCCACTGATACCAATGATGGGGCACTATTCCTCCCACTGACACCAATGATGGGACACTATTCCTCCCACTGATACCAATGATAGGGCATTATTCCTCCCATCGACACCAATGATGGGGCACTATTCTTCCCACTGACAACAATGATGGGGCACTATTCCTCCCACTGACACCAATGATGGGGCACTATTCTTCCCACTGACAACAATGCTGCGGCACTATTCCTCCCACTGATGCCAATGATGGAGCACTATTTCTCCCACTGACACCAATGATGGAGCACTATTTCTCCCACTGATGCCAATGATGGAGCACTATTCCTTCCACTGACACCAATGATGGAGCACTATTCCTTCCACTGACACCAATGATGGGGCACTATTCCACATACACCAACAATGGGTCGCTATTCCACTCACACCAATGATGGAGCACTGTTCCTCCTTCTAATGCCAAAGATACACTGTCTACTCCTACTGATGCCAGGACAATTTCAACTCCCAATGGTCACAGTCCGGCCCCCCTAAAGTCTGAAGGACATTAAACCATGTAGGAAGTTTGAAGACCCCTGCCCTAGAGTGCATAGGACAAAAGGTTCCATATCCTGGACTGTATCATTTTGGAAAGGCTTTTTGGTTGCTTCAGTCTCTTGTCCCCATACCCTGTGCGGTTCCACTCTCTCGGACTCCATGGTTGTAATACGTCGGGGTTAGGAGGACATCTGTGGTTTCACAATCCTGATGGGTCCAGAAACCCTTGGGAAAGGCTTTGTGGGGGACATCGGGGTGGCTGACGCTCACCATTGCCCCTTGCTGGGATTAAACTTTTCATGTTCGAATGTTTCTTCTAAGATGAAGCCGAGAACAGAACTTCTTCTTTGAACTGTCAGATTTACTCAGAGATCAAAGAGAAGCATCCTGGCATTAAAGGTTTCTTATCGCTGCGTGTTTTCCTCCTCGCATCATGTGCTTCTATGCTGGTTAATCTAGCAACACGTGAGATGGAATCTCTTCCCCAACACGGGTCAGATATGACTTCCCCGGAACTACAACTCCCAGCAGACCTTCCAGGCTGTGATCATTGTGTGCGATATATCCATGGCTGGTGGTAGGTGTCACCTTTAGCCATCACGTTAGATCTGTCTTGCTTAACCTTCTCAACTCAGAGGAACCCTTGAGATATCTTCCGGTCACGGGGAACCCCGGCTAAAATGTACTATATCTACAACTCATGATACATCAGTGTGATGGTCAGTGGGAAGAATGTCCCTTACATTGGGGGTCAGTGGGAAGAATGCTCCTTACATTGGTGGTCAGTGGGAAGAATGCTCCATACATTGGTGGTCAGTGGGAAGAATGCTCCTTACATTGGTGGTCAGTGGGAAGAATGTCCCTTACATTGGGGGTCAGTGGGAAGAATGCCCCTTACATTGGTGGTCAGTGGGAAGAATGCTCCATACATTGGTGGTCAGTGGGAAGAATGCCCCTTACATTGGTGGTCAGTGGGAAGAATGTTCCTTACATTGGTGATCAGTGGGAAGAATGTCCCTTACATTGGTGGTCAGTGGGAAGAATGCTCCTTACATTGGTGGTCAGTGGGAAGAATGTCCCTTACATTGGGGGTCAGTGGGAAGAATGCTCCTTACATTGGTGGTCAGTGGAAAGAATTCTCCTTACATTGGGAGTCAGTAGGAAGAATGTTCCTTACATTGGTGGTCAGTGGGAAGAATGCCCCTTACATTGGGGGTCAGTAGGAAGAATGCCCCTTACATTGGTGATCAGTGGGAAGAATGTCCCTTACATTGGGGGTCAGTGGGAAGAATGTCCCTTACATTGGGGGTCACTGGGAAGAATGCTCCTTACATTTGGTGGTCAGTGAGAAGAATGCTCCTTACATTGGGGGTCAGTAGGAAGAATGCCCATTACACTGGGGGTCAGTGGGAAGAATGCCCCTTACATTGGGGGTCAGTAGGAAGAATGCCCCTTACATTGGTGATCAGTGGGAAGAATGTCCCTTACATTGGGGGTCAGTGGGAAGAATGTCCCTTACATTGGGGGTCACTGGGAAGAATGCTCCTTACATTGGTGGTCAGTGAGAAGAATGCTCCTTACATTGGGGGTCAGTAGGAAGAATGCCCATTACACTGGGGGTCAGTGGGAAGAATGCCCCTTACATTGGGGGTCAGTGGGAAGAATGCCCCTTACATTGGTGTCAGTGAAAAGAATGATCCTTACATTGGGGGGTCAGTGGGAAGAATGTTCCTTACATTGGTGATCAGTGGGAAGAATGTCCCTTACATTTGGTGGTCAGTGGGAAGAATGTTCCTTACATTGGTGGTCAGTGGGAAAAATGTTCCTTACATTTGGTGGTCAGTGGGAAGAATGTTCCGTACATTGGTGGTCAGTGGGAAGAATGTTCTGTACATTGGGGGTCAGTAGGAAGAATGTTCCTTACATTGGTGGTCAGTGAGAAGAATGCCCCTTACATTGGTGGTCAGTGAGAAGAATGCTCCTTACATTGGTGGTCAGTGGGAAGAATGTTCCGTGCATTGGTGGTCAGTGGGAAGAATGTTCCGTGCATTGGTGGTCAGTGGGAAGAATGTTCCGTACATTGGGGGTCTGTGAGAAGAATGTTCCTTACATTGGGGGTCAGTGAGAAGAATGTTCCTTACATTGGTGATCAGTGGGAAGAATGCCCCTTACATTGGTGGTCAGTGGGAAGAATGCTCCTTACATTGGTGGTCTGTGAGAAGAATGCCCCTTACATTGGTGGTCAGTGGGAGTGTTCACCCTGCACACCTAGTGATAGCAACATTGGGCAGACTGCGACATTATACACTACAACAAATGATTTGCAGTGCATGCTCCCGTGTAATGCGACACACGTGTCAGAAACCAGAAAATCCCTCTTTGTGACATTTCAAAGATGTTTTTATGAGGTATAAGGGCTCGTTCACACTTGACTGTTTTGCAAATGCTTGCCAAACGCCCCTATAGCTGGATTCGTGAAGGGGGGGGGACACGTGGGCCCCCCCCAAATCCATACCAGTCCCTTATGTCTGAGATGGATTTGGGAGGGAACCGCACATCATTTGTTTTTCTAAATTTTGGAGTGGGGTTCCCCTCAACCCTTAACTTAACCCATCCAAAATTAAAGCAGAACTCCAGCTACCCCAATAAAATTAGAACCACTTTACCCCAAGAAGTAACCCTGATGCCTCACACTTAACCCCATTGAACCTTCCAATCCATATTTACCAGTTTCCAATTTTTTGGGTCTGCACCGCCATCTGCAATGCAAGCTACACCGTGTGTGGAATATGGGGGTGCCAAAAATGATTGCTTTACCCTGGCAGTGTATATAATCTACTCTTCCTATTAAAGTCATACAAACATACATAGGTGTACGCCAATAAATCAGCCAGTGTGTTTATAGGTGGAGGATCCCATATCATATGGTGAAAATTTCCGTAAGCACTGGCAACACATACGAAAAACAACGCTAAAAAACACAAACGTGGAAAAATGCCCTAAACACTAATGCCAATAAACTATACTCCTACTACTTGACCTCTCTGCGGCTATTGACACGGTTGACCATCCCCTCCTCCTCAAAAACTTCACTCTCTTGGCCTCAGAGACTCACTCCTGGTTCTCCTCCTACCTATCGCAGCGCTCCTTCAGTGTTACCTATAACGCTGCCTCCTCCTCCTCACTCCCCCTCTCTGTAGGGGTCCCTCAAGGTTCTGTCCTTGGACCCCTTCTCTTCTCCATCTACTCCACCTCCCTTGGTCACTTGATAAACTCCCACGGCTTCAACTACCATCTCTATGCTGACGACACCCAAATCTATCTGTCTACCCCTCACCTCACCCCTTCAGTCTCCTCCTCACCTCACCCCTTCAGTCTCCTCCTCACCTCACCCCTTCAGTCTCCTCTCACATTACTAACCTACTAAGTGACATATCAGCATGGATGTCACTCCACTTCCTCAAACTCAATCTTTCCAAAACTGAGCTCTTAGTATTCCCTCCAGCCCGTGCCCCCCTCCCCAACTTCTCCATCAAGATCAATAATACAACCATCAGTCCCTCCCCTCATGCCAGGGTGCTAGGTGTAATCCTAGACTCCCATCTGTCCTTCCAGCCCCAGATCCAATCGCTGACAAACTCATGTAGACTTCACCTCCGCAACATCTCCAAGATACGCCCATTCCTAACCTCGGAAACCACTAAGCAACTTATTCACTCCCTCATTATATCACGACTTGACTATTGTAACTCCCTCCTCATTGGCCGACCTCAACGCAGGCTATCCCCTCTTCAGTCTATCATGAATGCTGCGGCCAGACTCATCCACCTTACTAACCGTACTGTATCTGCCATCCCTCTCTGCCAATCCCTCCACTGACCTCCACTCAGTGTCCTCCACCCCTCTCTGCCAATCCCTCCACTGACCTCCACTCAGTGTCCTCCACCCCTCTCTGCCAATCCCTCCACTGGCCTCTGCTCAGTGTCCTCCATCTCTCTCTGCCAATCCCTCCACTGACCTCCACTCAGTGTCCTCCACCCCTCTCTGCCAATCCCTCCACTGGCCTCCACTCAGTGTCCTCCACCCCTCTCTGACAATCCCTCCACTGGCCTCCACTCAGTGTCCTCCACCCCTCTCTGACAATCCCTCCACTGGCCTCCACTCAGTGTCCTCCACCCCTCTCTGCCAATCCCTCCACTGCCCTCCCCTCAGTGTTCTGCACCCCTCTCTGCCAATCCCTCCACTGACCTCCACTCAGTGTCCTCCACCCCACTCTGCCAATCCTTCCACTCTCCTCCACTCAGTGTCCTCCACCCCTCTCTGCCAATCCCTCCACTGGCCTCCACTAAGTGTCCTCCACCCCTCTCTGACAATCCCTCCACTGGCCTCCACTCAGTGTCCTCCACCCCTCTCTGCCAATCCCTCCACTGGCTTCTCATTACCCAACGGATAAAATTCAAAACACTAACATTGAGGTATAAAGCCGTTCATAACTCTGCCCCAAATTACATCACCAATCTTGTCTCTAAATACCACCCAAACCGTCCTCTCCGCTCCTCGCACAACCTCCTACTTTCTAGCTGCCTTGTCTCCTCCTCCCATGCTCGTCTCCAGGATTTCTCCAGAGCTTCCCCCGTCCTCTAGAACTCCCTACCCCAATCTATCAGACTATCACCTACTCTTCTCACTTTTAGGCGCACTCTGAAAACCTATCTCTTCAGGGAAGCCTACTCTGACCCCAGCTAATACTGGAATCCTCTACTCTTCCTACCAGTCCATCCCCCACAGCTAATTACCTCTTGTACGTCTAGCCCCTCCCTCCTAGATTGTAAGCTCCAAAGATCAGGGCCCTCCTATCCCTCTTGTATTGAACTGTATTGTTACTGTACTGTCGCCCTCCATAATGTAAAGCGCTGAGCAAACTGTCGGCGATATATACAGTTGCAAGAAAAAGTATGTGAACCCCTTGGGATTACGTGGAGTTTTGCATGAATTGGGCATAAAATGTGCTCTGAACGTCATCTAAGTCACAACAATAGAAGAACACAGTCTGCTGAACATAATACTACACAAACATTAGATGTTGCCATGGTTTCATTGCACATAACATGTAAACATTCACAGTGCAGGGAGGAAAAAGTATGTGAGGCTCTAGCTTAATGACTTCTCCCAGAGCTAATTGGAGCCAGGAGTGAGCCAACCTTGACTCCAATCAGTGTGATGATATTGGATGTGTTGCTGACAGCTGTCCTGCCCTTAAAAAACACACACCTGTTTTGGGTTTACTGGTTTCAAGAAGCACTGTCTGATGTGAACAATGCCTCCCAGAAAAGAGCTCTCAGAAGACCTACGATCAAGAATTGTTGACTTGCATGAAGCTGGAAAGGGTTACAAAAGTATCTCCAAAAGCCTTGATGTTCATGTGTCCACGGTAAGACAGACTGTCTACAAATGGAGAAAGTTTAGCACTGTTGCTACTCTCCCTAGGCGTGGTCGTCCTGTAAAAATGACTGCAAGAGCACAGCGCAGAATGCTGCATGAGGTAAAGAAGAATCCCAGAGTGTCAGCTAAAGACCTACAGAAATCTCTGGCACATGCTAACATTTTTGTTGACACATCTACAATAAGGAAAACATTAAACAAGAATGGAGTACATGGGAGGACACCACGGAGGAAGCCATTGCTGTCCAAAAAGAATATTGCAGCACGTTTGAAGTTTGCAAAAGAGCACCTGGATGTTCCACAGCACTACTGGCAAAATATACTGTGGACAGATGAAACCAAGATTGAGTTGTTTGGGAAGAACACACAACACTATGTGTGGAGAAAAAAAGGCACAGCACACCAACATCAAAACCTCATCCCCACTGTGAAACATGGCGGAGGGAGCATCATGGTTTGGGGCTGCTTTGCTGCCTCAGGGCCTGGACGGATTGTTGTCATTGATGGGAAAATGAATTCCAGAGTTTATCAAGACATTTTGCAGGAAAACGTACGACCATCTGTCCGCCAACTGAAGCTCCGCAGAGGATGGGTGATGCAACAGGACAATGACCCAAAGCATACAAGTAATTCAACAAAACAATGGCTGCAACAGCACAGAATACGCCTTCTGGAGTGGCCCAGTCAGAGTCCTGACCTCAACCCCATTGAAATGCTGTGGCATGACCTTAAGAGAGCGATTCACACCAGACATCCCAAGAATATTGCTACACTGAAACAGTTTTGTGAAGAGGAGTGGTCCAAAATGACTCCAGATCGTTGTGCAGGTCTGATCTGCAACTACAGGAAACGTTTGGTTGAGGTTATTGCTGCCAAAGGAGGGTCAACCAGTTATTAAGTCCAAAGGTTCACATACTTTTTCCTCCCTGCACTGTGAATGTTTACATGTTATGTGCAATTAAACCATGGCAACAACTAATGTTTGTGTAGTATTATGTTCAGCAGACTGTGTTCTTCTATTGTTGTGACTTAGATGACGTTCAGAGCACATTTTATGCCCAATTCATGCAAAACTCCACGTAATCCCAAGGGGTTCACATACTTTTTCTTGCAACTGTAAATCCTGTATAATAATAATAATAATGCAAAAACACTAAAAAAAGCTGAAAACTCCTTCCAAAGCTGCAAAGCAAGCATAATAGCGCATTTACTGTAAGAACAGCTGCCAGCGATGACGTAGAATGCGTTGCTTTTTTTTATTGTCTCCTGTACTTGTTGTCCAGGTCACACTCCTCTCTTTCTCTGCAGACTTTGCCCGCAGCTCCTGGGTAGTTTTTCGTCTGACTCTCTGACCAGAACGCATGTTATGTCATCCCGCGCTGCGTCGCACAATTCCTGGTCAGACCGCTGGTGGCCGTGGAAGAGTTAATTGTATGACATGCCTAAATAATCAGATCTAATTGGAGATCCGTTGCCACGGCAACGCTTGTCTTGTTGTTATGGATTCTCAATCATGTCTCTGATGTCAGCACCCAGACACGGGGAATTTAAAAAAAAACCTGAGCGTTGTAAACAGCGTTCGCCATAACTTCCTGGCTGAGAACACCCCCCCCCCCCCCCCGATAGAGAGAGAGAGAGAGAGAGACTACTGCGCGGCTTCCCGCAGACTGCAAATCCCTGCCTCCTTGACTGTTCTCTTTTAAATAACCATATACTGATGTATTATTATTAATATTATTATTCTCATATTTTATTATTATTATCATCAATATATTTTAATATTATCAGCATTATATTTTATTATCATTATTCTTATTAGCATTATATATTATTAGAATTATTATTAGCATTATTAGTATATTTTATTAATATTATTTTCATATTTTAAATATTAGCATTATTAGTATATTTTATTAATATTTTCATATTTTATTATTAGCATTATATTTTATTATCATTATTAATATCATTATATTTTATTATTATCAGTATTCTTATTATTATTAGCATTATTGTTATATTTTATTAATATTATTAGCATTATATTTTTTTATTATTATTATTATTAGCATTATTATTAGCATTATTAGTATATTTTATTAATATTATTTTCATATTTTATTATTATTATTATTATTATTATTAGCATTATTAGCATTATATTTTATTATCATTATTAATATCATTATATTTTTTTATTATCAGTATTCTTATTAGCATTATTGTTATATTTTATTAATATTATTAGAATTATATTTTATTATTATTAGCATTAGTATTATTAGCATTATTATTAACATTATTAGTATATTTCATTAATATTATTTTCATATTTTATTATTAGCATTATATTTTATTTATTGTTATTATTATTCTCATATTTTATTATCATCATATTATTTTTTTTATTATGATCATCATATTTTTTTATTATTATTAATATTATTCTATATTAATATTTTTCTTAAATATTTTATTATACAGGTGAAACTCGAAAAATTAGAATATGGTGCAAAAGTTCATTTATTTCAGTGCAGCAACTTAAAAGGTGAAACTAATATATGAGATAGACTCATTACATGCAAAGCAAGATAGTTCAAGCCGTGATTTGTCATCATTGTGATGATTATGGCTTACAGCTCATGAAAACCCCAAATCCACAATCTCAGAAAATTAGAATATTCCATGCAATCAATAAAACAAGGATTGTACATAGAACAATATCGGACCTCTGAACAGTAGAAGCTGCATATGTACTCAGTACTTGGTTTGGGCCCCTTTTGCAGCAATTACTGCCTCAATGCGGCGCGGCATGGAAGCTATCAGCCTGTGGCACTGCTGAGGTGTTATGGAAGACCAGGATGCTTCAATAGCGGCCTTCAGCTCTTTTGCATTGTTCGGTCTCATGTCTCTCATCTTTCTCTTGGCAATGCCCCATAGATTCTCTATGGGGTTCAGGTCAGGCGAGTTTGCTGGCCAATCAAGCACAGTAATCCCACGGTCATTGAACCAGGTTTTGGTGCTTTTGGCAGTGTGGGCGGTGCCAAGTCCTGCTGGAAAATGAAGTCAGCATCCCCATAAAGCTCATCTGCGGAAGGAAGCATGAAGTGCTCCAAAATCTCCTGGTAGACGGCTGCGTTGACCCTGGACTTAATGAAGCACAGAGGACCAACACCAGCAGATGACATGGCTCCCTAAGGGCTTGTTCACAGTTGGCTGTTTTACCAACGCTTGCCAAACGCCCCTATAGCGTTTGGCAAGTGTTGGTCCGGCGTTTGCGGAGCGTTTTTTAACGCTCGGCAAACGCGCGGTTTAGCGGCGGTTGCTAGGTGTTTGCCGAGCGTTAATAACGCCCCACAAACGCCTATAATGCAGTTTGAGTGGTGTTACCACTCCGCAAATGCCCTGCAACCGCGTCGCAACCGCACCGCAAACGCCGGCCGGGCATTTGCAGAGCAGCACCATAGACGAGAATAGCAGGCTTCAACGCCTCCTGACTCGACCAGAGGCTTCCGTTTTGCCGCGACGCAACGCAACGTGACGCAAACGCTTCCGTTAGAACAGCACCATGTGCTGTAATATGCAGAATTGGCAGAGGCGTTTGGGAAGCGGTAAAAACGCTTCCCAAATGCCTCTCTGCCGCCTGCACACAACGCTAGTGTGAACGTAGCCTAAATCAACAGACTGTGGAAACTTCACAATGGACTTCAAGCATCTTGCAGTGTGTGCCTCTCCATTCTTCCCCCATACTCGGGGTCCTTGGGCCTCTCCATTCTTCCCCCATACTCGGGGTCCTTGTGCCTCTCCATTCTTCCCCCATACTCGGGGTCCTTGTGCCTCTCCATTCTTCCTCCATACTCGGGGTCCTTGTGCCTCTCCATTCTTCCTCCATACTCGGGGTCCTTGGGCCTCTCCATTCTTCCTCCATACTCGGGGTCCTTGTGCCTCTCCATTCTTCCTCCATACTCGGGGTCCTTGTGCCTCTCCATTCTTCCTCCACACTCGGGGTCCTTGGGCCTCTCCATTTTTCCTTCATACTCGGGGTCCTTGTGCCTCTCCATTCTTCCTCCATACTCGGGGTCCTTGTGCCTCTCCATTCTTCCTCCATACTCGGTGTCCTTGTGCCTCTCCATTCTTCCTCCATACTCGGGGTCCTTGGGCCTCTCCATTCTTCCTCCATACTCGGGGTCCTTGTGCCTCTCCATTCTTCCTCCATACTCAGGGTCCTTGGGCCTCTCCATTCTTCCTCCATACTCGGGGTCCTTGGGCCTCTCCATTCTTCCTCCATACTCGGGGTCCTTGGGCCTCTCCATTCTTCCTCCATACTCGGGGTCCTTGGTTTCCAAATGACATGCAAAAGTTGCTCTCATCAGAAAAGAGGACTTTGGACCACTGAGCAACAGACCAGGTCTGTTTTCCTTTAGCCCAGGTAAGGCGCTTCTGATGTTGTTTGTTGTTCAGGAGTGGCTTGACAAGAGGAATACGACATTTGAAGCCCATGTCCAGGATCCGTCTGTGTGTGGTGGCTCTTGATGCACTGACTCCAGCCTCAGTCCACTCCTTGTGAAAGCCCCCAACACTTTTGAATGGCCTTTTCCTGACAATCCTCTCCAGGCTGCGGTCATCCCTGCTGCTTGTGCACCTTTTTCTTCCACACATTTCCCTTCCACATAACTTTCTATTAATGTGCTTTGATACAGCACTTTGGGAACATCCAACTTCTTCTGCAATTCCCTTTTGAGGCTTTCCCTCCTTATAGAGGGTGTCAATGATGGTGTCAGGTCAGCAGTCTTTCCCATGATTGTGATTCCTACTCAACCAGACTGAGAGACCATTTAAAGGCTCAGGAACCCTTTGCAGGTGTTATGGCTTCATTAGCTGATTAGAGTGGGACACTTTGAGCCGAGAATATTCCACCTTTTCACAATATTCTCATTTTCTGAGATTGTGGATTTGGGGTTTTCATGAGCTGTAAGCCATAATCATCACAATGATGACAAATCACGGCTTGAACTATCTTGCTTTGCATGTAATGAGTCTATCTCATATATTAGTTTCACCTTTTAAGTTGCTGCCCTGAAATAAATGAACTTTTGCACCATATTCTAATAGACTCTAAAACTTTCACAGACTTAATATTATACACTGATTGGATTATCTTTACCCCAGAAATGCAGCAGAATATATTTTGGCCTAAATTTATGAAGAAAGATTATTTATTTGCTAGAATTTGTAACAAAAACTAAGCTAAACATTTTCGGTATTTTTTCATTTATATGTAAAAAAATTCAAATCCCCCCCCCCCCCCCCCCGCGGTGAATAAATGCCACCAAAGAAAGCTCTAACTGTCTCAAAAAAATAATAAAAATGTAATTTGGGTTCAATGATCCATGACAGAGCAAATGTCACTCAAAGCATGACAGCGCTGAAAGCTGGCCTGGACTGGAAGGGGGGGGAGAGTGTCCGGACATGAAACGGTCAATAACAGTAAAGGTGTGCAGGGCTGGGAACTTAGCACAGGGATGGTGGAAACCCCTCATAATGGGCACAGCAGGTGTGCAGAGATCAGAGATCAGCACAGGGATGGTGGGAACCCCTCATGAGTAAAGCAGGTGTGTGGAGCTGTGAACTCAGCACAGGGATGGTGGAAAGCCCTCATAATGGGCATAGCAGGTGTACAGATCTGGGAACTCAGCACAGGGATGATGGGAACCCCTCATAATGGGCACAGCGTGTGTACAGACCTGGGAACTCAGCACAGGGATGGTGGGAACCCCTCATAATGGACACAGCGGGTGCACAGATGTGGGAACTCAGAACAGGGATGGTGGGAACCAGGGGCAGACTGACCATTTGGAAGCTCGGGCACTGCCCGAGGGCCCGGGGTCAGTAGGGGGCCCCATGAGATGCCCCTGGTACCTTTTTCATAGGCTTTTTTGAGTTTGGGCAAGGACACAGGGGCCCCATGATCCCCTATTGCCCGGGGGCCCCATGAGTTTTCAGTCCGCCCCTGGTGGGAACCCCTCATAATGGACACAGCAGTTGTACAGACCTAGGAACTCAGCACAGGGATGGTGGGAACCCCTCATAATGGACACAGCAGTTGTACAGACCTAGGAACTCAGCACAGGGCTGGTGGAAACCCCTCATAATGGGCACAGCAGGTGTACAGACCTGGGAACTCAGCACAGGGATGGTGGGAACCCCGAATAAAGGGTGCAGCAGATGTGCAGACCTGGGAATGCAGCACAGGGATGGTGGGAACCCCTCATAATTGGCACAGCAGGTGTACAGACCTGGGAACTCAGCACAAAGATGGTGGGAACCCCGAATAAAGGGTGCAGCAGATGTGCAGACCTGGGAATGCAGCACAGGGATGGTGGGAACCCCTCATAATTGGCACAGCAGGTGTACAGACCTAGGAGCCCAGCACAGGGATGGTGGGAACCCCCGTTTCAGGGGTGCAGCAGGTGCACAGACTCGGGAGCTCAGCTCAGACCAGGGGCGGACTGACCATTTGGAAACTCAGGCACTGCCCGAGGGCCCGGGGTCAGTAGGGGGCCCCATGAGACTCCCCTGGTACCTTTTTCATAGGCTTTTTTGAGTGTGGCGAGGACACAGGGGCCCCATGATCCCCTATTGCCCGGGGGCCCCATGAGTTGTCAGTCCGCCCCTCGCTCACACTATTCCCATGCGTGGATATTCTGTATGAAGCAGCCCCGCGGTGTGTGTCGGGTGCGGTACACTTCAAAGTGCTAAAGTGGAAGCTGTCATAGAAACAAGTGAAAGTAATATCCAAAGCAGATCCGGAGAAGTGTTGGCTGCAGGCCGGGGTGTGGGAGGAATTCGGTCCGGGGTGTGGGAGGAATTCGGTCCGGTTACGGCGGCTCTGTTCTCACTCTGAGATCCGGGGGAATTCCTCAGCTCACGCTCACAAAGGTCACTTCCCATTGTTGTGTGTATGGTCCCTCCTTCCCGTTGTGCGCAATGCTGCATTCACGGCTGTGAAAAATGAAACCGACTCTATAAAGGTTATAATCTGGGCGGACAAAACGCAAATACGCCACAGAGATCGCATTGTACCCGCGCCGGAGATTGCTGTGCCTTGTAGGGAACACGTCACATCTCATCCGATACGAGAGCTGGAAGTGCTGGAGGACTTGGAGGGCTCAGTCCTGCTCTGACCACTGACTGCGGGGCATGAACACACGGACAGGATGTGAAATAAAGCTTTTGAACAAATGATAAAAAAAAAGATACAAAGTAACTGTTTATAGTTACAAAATGTAAAATGTGTCATTTAACCGCTTCCAGTCCGGACACTTTCCTCCCCTTCCAGTCCGGACACTTTCCTCCCCTTCCAGTCCGGACACTTTCCTCCCCTTCCAGTCCGGACACTTTCCCCCCCTTCCAGTCCGGACACTTTCACCTCCTTCCAGTCCGGACACTTTCCTCCCCTTCCAGTCCGGACACTTTCCTCCCCTTCCAGTCCGGACACTTTCCCCCCCTTCCAGTCCGGACACTTTCCTCCCCTTCCAGTCCGGACACTTTCCCCCCCTTCCAGTCCGGACACTTTCCTCCCCTTCCAGTCCGGACACTTTCCTCCCCTTCCAGTCCGGACACTTTCACCTCCTTCCAGTCCGGACACTTTCCCCCCCTTCCAGTCCGGACACTTTCCCCCCCTTCCAGTCTGGACACTTTCACCTCCTTCCAGTCCGGACACTTTCCCCCCCCTTCCAGTCCGGACACTTTCCCCCCCCTTCCAGTCCGGACACTTTCCCCCCCCTTCCAGTCTGGACACTTTCACCCCCTTCCAGTCCGGACACTTTCACCTCCTTCCTGCCCAGGCAAATTCTCAGCTTTCAGCGCTATCACACTTTGAATGACCATTGCGCGGTCATGCAACACTGGACCCATATGAATTTTTTAGCATTTTTTTGAGACAGATAAAACTTTACTTTGGTGGTATTTATTCAACACTGGGATTTTTTTTTTTTTTTTTGCTATATAAATGAAAAAGTCCAAAAATTTTGAAAAAAAGTGTTTTCCTTATAAAATTTCGCAAATAAATATTTCATCATAAATCTTGGCCAAAATGTATTCCGTTATCTTTTTAGTAAAAAAAAAAAACAAATTAGTTTATAACCAAAAATTATATTACATTTTTTTTTACATTTTTATTTTATTTTTATATATTATTATTTGTTTTTTATAAAAAATTTTCTTACATACTGTCACCCTAGCAGTACAGTGTCACCATGGTGACACTGTACTACTTGTGGGGGGTGATGAATTATTTTTTTTTTTTTTTCTACAGATTGCTTTTACTCCCATAAAGGTTGTAAG
>NW_028318119.1:690000-742500 GCF_062004578.1 Staurois parvus | reverse complement strand
TTTGGATAGAGTGGAGAGGAATTAGAATGAAAACAAGGTTTGCCTTTAGTTCTACTTTAATTCCAAGATGTCGGTCGGGTTCAGCCCTTTCAGTGTGCCAGTTGTCTAGGATTTTTTTTCTAAACCTCTATAGTTGATGAAGGTCCCTTCATTTCTGAATCTGCGGTGGTCCCTTCATTTCTGAATCTGCTGTGGTCCCTTCATTTCTGAATCTGCTGTGGTCCCTTCATTTCTGAATCTGCTGTGGTCCCTTCATTTCTGAATCTGCGGTGGTCCCTTCATTTCTGAATCTGCCGTGGTCCCTTCATTTCTGAATCTGCCGTGGTCCCTTCATTTCTAAATCTGCCGTGGTCCCTTCATTTCTAAATCTGCGGTGGTCCCTTCATTTCTGAACCTGTGGTGTCCTCAGGACAATCCGGCCATTGAATGACATGGCACAGGGAATCCTAGTGTGGAATTTAGATTGGTATTGATGTCAGAATTGGCAAAGCTTACCAACTGAAGGGACCCTCACCAACTCTAGAGGTTTAGAAAAAAATCCTGGACAACTGGCATATTGAAAGGGCTGAACCCAACCGACATCTTGGAATTCCAAGATGTCGGTTGGGTTCAGCCCTTTCAGTAAGCCAGTTGTCTAGGATTCTTTTTTTAAACCTCTAGAGTTGGTGAAGGTCCCTTCATTTCTGAATCTGCGATGGTCCCTTCATTTCTGAATCTGTGGTGTCCTCATCCCTTCCAGGACAATCCAGCCATTGAATGACATGGCACAGGAAATCCTAGTGTGGAATTTAGATTGGTATTGATGTCAGAATTGGCAGAGCTTACCAACTCCTGGAGATGGGTGGTGCAGAGTAACGGGATATCAGGTGATTGGCTAGCTGGCACGTCTAAAGTTCATTGTCAGGGAGACTCTATCATCCCTTGATTTGAGGTCATTGTAACCTGCTGCATTGCTTTACTTTTTATATCCATTGTTAGTGTTCCTAGCCCATTGTTCGTTCTCTCGGTGCTCCAGTGGGCCCATTTTTTCGAGTCTACGTTCTCTGTAGAGCACTCACCATTGCAGTTGACAAGACACTTCCATTGACTATTCGCAAAGTTTTGTTAGTGGCTGTGGGCCTGCAATAGGAGTCCTAAGAGCTGCACACTACAAGCCCCTTACTTCTCATGCAGCCCGAAATATGGACTTCATAAATGTGTAGCAATTAAGAGTTGCTGGATCTTCAACAGGACGTCCTGCTTTCCTAAAGGTGATCTGCCCGATAGCTGCACCCAAAATGACTCAATGACACACCGACAGTGACACAGACTTCAGGTCTTCAATCCTTTTGCAATTTATTTGAAACAAATTTCTTAAGGAGAGGGGGTTAGGGGTACAAGATAGCCAAAAAACAGCAGCAAAAATTTCTTTAGACTTCTCATGCACCGTTTTAGGCCTAGAAGGCTTACTCCCAGTATTTTTTTTTATCTCTGCCACAGAACAAGTTAAAGTCATTAACACAGATCAGGTTAGGGCTCTTCAGGTCTTTGCCAGAGGCCAGGTTAAGACTCTATAGGTCTTTGCCAGAGGCCAGGTTAGGGCTCTTCAGGTCTTTGCTAGAGGCCAGGTTAGGACTCTTCAGGTCATTGCCAGAGGCCAGGTTAGGAATCTTCAGGTCTTGACCACAGACCGCGTTAGGACTCTTTAGGCCTCTGGCTTATGCCAAGTTTGGACTCTATGCCTCGGCCATAGGCTAGTATAGATTCTGTAGGCCCAGGTAAATAACTACCTTTCAGTTTCTTCAGCATCTGTCACAGAACAGGTTAGGATACTCTTCAGGTCTCTGCCACAGACCAGGTTAAAACTCTTCAGTAATCTGGCATGGGCCAAGTTTGGACTCTTTGCCTCTGCCACAGGCTAGTGTAGATTTTGTAGGCCCAGACAGGTGACTAACCTTCAGTTTCTATGTCCTCTGCCACAGACCAGATTAGGACCCCTCGGGCCTCTGCCATAGACCGGATTAAGATGCTTCAGTCCTCTGGCATGGGCCAGGTTTGGACTCTATGCCTCTGTCACAGGCTAGTGTAGATTCTGTAGGCCCAGACAGATGACTACCTTTCAGTTTCTTCAGCATCCTCCACAGACCAGGTTAGGATACTCGTCAGGCCTCGGCCACAGAGCAGGTTAAGGTTCTTCAGAACTCTGGAATAGGTCAAGTTTGTAGTCCCAGACAGGTGACTACTCTTCAGTTTCTTCAGTCTCTGCCACAGACAAGGTTAGGACTCTTCAGGCCTCTGCTAAAGACTGAGTTAGGGCTCTTCAGGTCTCGGCCACAGACCAGGTAAGGGCTTCCTCAGACCTCTGACCCAGGCCAGTTTGGGACTCTCTATGCCTCTGCCACAGGCTAGTGTAGATTCTGTAGGCCCAAACAGGTACTACCCTTCTGTTTTTTCGGCCTCTTCCACAGAGTAGGTTAGGACTACTCAGGCCTCTGCCATAGACTAGGTTAGGGCTCTTTAGGTCTCTGCCACAGAGCAGGTAAAGGCTTCTTCAGACCTTTGCCACAGACCAGTTTGGGACTCTTAATGCTTCTGCCACAGGCTAGTGTAGATTCTGTAGACCTTGATGGGTGGCTACCCTCCAGTTTCTTCAGCCTCTTTCACGGCCAAGTTAGGACTCTTCAGACCTAACGTATGCCTCTGCCACAGGTTAATATAGATTCTGTAGGCACTGGATGGATAGCTACCTTTTCAGTAATTTTAGACTATGCCACAGGTCAAGATGGGATTCTCCTGCCATAGGCCAGGTTATGTCTTGACCACAGACCAAGTTAAGACTTTTCAGTCCTATGGCATGGACCAAGTTCGGACTCTTCAGGACTCTTCCACAGACCAGTTTAGGACCCTATGCCTCTTTTACAGGCTAGTGTACAGAATAAATTCTGTAGGCCCAGATGGGTGATTACTTTTCAGGTTCTTCAGCCTCTGCCATAGACTAGGTTATGGCTCTTCAGGCCTCTGCCACTGACCAAGTGAGGGCTTCTTCAGACCTCTGCCACTGGCTACTTTGGGACTCTTTATGCTTCTGCCACAGGGTAGTGTAGATTCTGTAGCCTTGGATGGGTGGCTATCTTTCAGCTTCTTCTGCCTCTTCCATGGCTAAGTTAGGACTCTTCAGACCTCTGCCACAGGCCAGTTTAGAACTCTTTATGCCTTTGCCACAGGTTAATGTGGATTCTGTAGGCCCTGGACGGGTGGCTACCTTTCAGTTTCTTTGGCCTCTGCCACAGGTCAGGTTGGGATTCTTCAGGCCTCTGTCACAGGACAAGTTAGGATTCTTCAAGCCTCTGCCACAGGCCAGTGTAGGACACTCTAGTTTCAAACGGGCAGCTAGGACAATGAAAAACGTTTCTTCTTGGCTCTGGCTTCCTCCTCCAGCCAAAGAACCCTGGAGGTGAAGACTGGACCTCTCATGAGCTACTCCTTCCCCAGGCAACACTTGGGAGAGTAGGACCCACTGGAGCTCTGTACTTAAATTCTCACCAGGCAAAGCCCGGAAGGCAAAGTCCACTCTATAAAGTTTTTTATTCTCTTCCTAACCCTCATCACTGGCATACACCTCTCGGTGATTGACAGAGGCAGAATAAATATTTGTAACACAATAAGTTGTATCTTCTCACTCTACCTTCTAGAGAACACTGAACGGTAGTAGTCAGAAGCAAGCGATGTCCTTGGCTCTGGAGAAACCTACAGCCCAGTTGTAGATTCGGGACACTCCAGGACCCAACAAATGAATATTTATCGGAAAACCTTTGTGAGAGGTGAGGTATTTCTCGCGTTCCGTATTCTCCCGATCGGAGGATCATACAATAAGCAGACAAAGGACTATTTATACTACGCAGTCTCCCTCTCTCTGTGTGACGTCCGTCAGAGTTCAGGTTCCCTGTTGAACCGTTGCATGTGAGCCGGGGCCCCTTTTAGTTCGGGGCCAGCAACTTCCCAGCCTCTCCAATAGCCCCCCAACTAGGAGAGCCAGGATTAAGATGCCTTTCTGTCTAATTCCAGAATAGAAACAATAAAGTGCAGCGCTACAAATAATATCCAAGTGACAATTATATATGCGGTCATCAAATATAGGAATATTGAAGATGATAAACAGTTCAGTGATGGGGGACTCTCAGGGAGTATAGATGCAATCCAATCCCAGGAATAGATAAATTGCCTGCTTACCAGAAGCGCAATCTTAATACGCATGTACAGGTTACATGTAGCCGGGGTCCCATGTAGGCGCTGCTTTATAGTACCCAGATGGTCCGTCGGTGGTAAGACGATGCTGGCCTGGTCGGATCACACTGCTCCTTGGATCCACGCAGAGAACCTAAAAATGCTGGGGCTGAGGTATGGGAACTCAGTGCCAGATGTAAGGAGTAAGAATACTCATAGTGTAGTATGTTTTAAAATTATTTATTAAATCCAATAACGTAAACCATAAAAGTTACAAAACGCATGCCTGCAGCCTGTAGCCAGTATAAGCAGCTTGAAAAAGAGATTCTATACACTGACCAGTGAATACCAAAGGTGGGCCGCCGGACCTCCTGACCCGGCGGCGTAACGTCAAGGCGGGCGAAGGCTCCTCCAGCCACCGTCCCCCTAGTACACAACACAATGTCCTAGTCCTTCCAGCACAGGTATGTGAGCTCCACAACCTGTGCTGGAAGGACTAGGACATTGTGTTGTGTACTAGGGGGACGGTGGCTGGAGGAGCCTTCGCACGCCTTGACGTTACGCCGCCGGGTCAGGAGGTCCGGCGGCCCACCTTTGGTATTCACTGGTCAGTGTATAGAATCTCTTTTTCAAGCTGCTTATACTGGCTACAGGCTGCAGGCATGCGTTTTGTAACTTTTATGGTTTACGTTATTGGATTTAATAAATAATTTTAAAACATACTACACTATGAGTATTCTTACTCCTTACATCTGGCACTGAGTTCCCATACCTCAGCCCCAGCATTTTTAGGTTCTCTGCGTGGATCCAAGGAGCAGTGTGATCCGACCAGGCCAGCATCGTCTTACCACCGACGGACCATCTGGGTACTATAAAGCAGCGCCTACATGGGACCCCGGCTACATGTAACCTGTACATGCGTATTAAGATTGCGCTTCTGGTAAGCAGGCAATTTATCTATTCCTGGGATTGGATTGCATCTATACTCCCTGAGAGTCCCCCATCACTGAACTGTTTATCATCTTCAATATTCCTATATTTGATGACCGCATATATAATTGTCACTTGGATATTATTTGTAGCGCTGCACTTTATTGTTTCTATTCTGGTTGGAAGGGCTTGTAGTTCCTTTTTTGTGCATTACCCGCTCACTGAAGTGCGCTCACTTTTTTTTATTTTATATATTCTGTCTAATTCCAATCAGAAAATTGCAAAGTTGTCTGTTTTGTAAAATAAAGGGACAAAAAAAAGGCTGCCATTTGTCAATGGCATCTGATGCATTTAAAGGGTGACTCCAACCAAACGGCTAAACACAGTTGGAACCTACAGCATACATTTTTTTTATTTTATGTTTTTACTTTGAGAAACCGTATCATGTGGAGGTGCATACTGGTATGGAAAACATCTATAGAGAAAGAAGATAATTGGCATAGCATATACAGTATGTATCATCTTGATATATTTTGGTGGAGAGGGTATGTGAAGACAGAGAAAAGGGAAGATGTTGGAGATGGTGGTGATCGAAAGGACGTCAAGTGACGAAACGCGTAGGGTGGAGCCTTGGAGTGACGTCACCACGCCCAGTGAGCTGTCGGCTTTTTTGAATTTGTGCAAGATACGCTGTCTCAGCTAGTGTCGGCTTTGACACTACAGAATGTGAGTGTAATACATAGACTGTTGTTGTAAATAGTTACCGTACAATTGTACACTACTTGTTTTTCCTCTCTTTTATGAGTTTTATGTCAAGAAGATATTTATGTTCATTGAATCGCTCCTTATTGCCGGCTATCAATTTGCAGATCATTGCTCCCAGAGCGAAAGCGTGTGTGCTGGTTTATAATTTGACCGGCATGTTGCTCTGGTGAGTTTATTTAATTCATCCGGTGGTGGATTTTTCACATTTTATTTTAAGAATTAATAGTTTGGAGCACTGAAGTTAAAAATTTTTTCTTCATTATATCGCACATTGGAATTTGACTTATAAAAAGTTTTTTTTTTTCCTTTCTTCACATATTTTTATATTTAACCACTTCCCGACCGGCCGTTGCATATAAACGGCCGGGCGGTGGCAGTGCAGGGTCGGGTGGCCGTTTATAAACGGCCTCACCGCACCCTGCTTGTGCGCGCTCCCTGGGAGCACGCAGCACCGCAATCCGGTGCCCGCTGTGTCCTCCAGACACAGTGAAACACCGATCGTCGGACGGGACCTCTGTACGAGGTCCTGATCATGTGATCACTGATTGTCCAATCAGTGATCACATGCAAAGTAGTAAGCAAGATGTCACTTGTGACATCATTGCTTACTACGTGTGAAATCTGTGAATGATCACAAAGGTCACATGGTACAAGGCTAATAACAAAAGCCTTGTACCAAATGACAAGCTGTGACCAATCACAGTTCACTCAGTACTTCTCAATGAGTGCAAGAATGCACACAGAGAGAAAGAGAAATTATTGCTTTTACACCCTATATGGGTGTAAAAGCAATCAGTGTAAAAGGAAAAAAAAAAATCTTCATCACCCCCCACAAGTAGTACAGTGTCACCATGGTGACGCTGTACTGCTAGGGTGACAGTATGTAAAAAAAAAATAAATAAATAAAAAATAATATAAAAGAATAAAATAAAAATGTAAAAAAAATGTTTAAAAATTATAATTTTTGGTTATAAACTAATTTGGATTTTTTTTTTACTAAAAAGATAACGGAATAAATTTTGGCTAAGATTTATGATGAAATATTATTTATTTGCAAAATTTTATAAAAAAAACACTTTTTTTCAAAATCTTTGGACTATTATTTACATAGCAAAAAAAATACAAATCCCAGTGGTGAATAAATACCACCAAAATAAATCTTTATCTGTCTCAAAAAAAATGGTAAAAATTCATTTGGGTACAGTGTTGCATGACCGCGCAATTGTCATTCAACGTGTGATAGCGCTGAAAGCTGAAAATTGCCCTGGTCAGGAAGGGGGTAGAAGTGTCCGGTCTGGAAGTGGTTAAGGACATTATTATTGGACACTTTTCTTGATGTTTTTTATTGATATATATATATATAATTTTTTTTTTTTAATGACACTGGATTATGTATTAATTAGTTTATATTTGCAATTAAGATGATAGTTTTGTCTTTGATATACTTTATTTCACTTTCTGAGTGTGTATATATATATATATGTGTATATGTGTGTGTGTGTGTGTGTATATATATATATATATATAATTTTTTATTTATATATTTTTCTTGTTGATGATTTTTTATGTATATAGATTATTTGGTTAGAGCGCTACCTTTTTTCTATTTTATGTCACTTTTTACCGTGTTCGAGGGTGAGGTTTTAGCTGCTTTTTGTATTAAGATTTATTATAGTTTTTGGGGTTTTTTGGTGCTATCCATACTCTTTATAAAAACTTTAGCATACCTATTCACCCACTAAAACTGAATGTAAGTTGGTATATATTGAAGAAATAAGAGAAGTTTTTGTGGTTGACGTACACTTTCATTTCTGTCCGCTGTGATGACATTGCTCTCCCTGTCAGTGATGCTGGAGGTTGTTTCCAAAGCTATCATAGCTAATTATATCTCTTCCTGGTATGTATAACAATACACAGATTTGTGTTCCGGGGTAATTTGCTGCGTATAAAGCTTTGTATTTATTTTGGCTAGGCCTTTTGTCTCTTAATTATAAAGCGGAACAAGAGGTGAGTTGGCCTGCAGCATCTCTCTGCATTATCCTGGAACATAAGGTTTGATGGTAAAACATCGATATGAAAGAGGGCCTCTCGCTGAAGCACAAAATAAATCCATTTTGGCCAAATGGATTCTCCTGCAAAATTACTCATTTTGCTGCAGTTAGTTTCAATATTTACTTGAAATAAAAATTGTTTAAAAAAAAATATTAAAAAAGCTTACTTTTTTTTTTATTTAGTGAATGTTTTTGGGGAGTGTATTTAGGGTAGTTTTTGTTTCCTCCATTTTTTTGTATAAGTTATACATTTTAAGCGCTGCACTTTTATTTTTAATTTCAATATTCACTTGGGGAAAAAAAAAAAAAAAAAACTTTACCCCTTTTCCCTTTATTTAGAGGGCATTTTTAGTGGGGAGGGTATATAGGGTTTTGTTTTTGTATTTAGCATTTTTTGTGCTTTTTGTGCATATTTGATCATTATTTTATGCTTCATTTTTTTTTTAAGGAATAATATAATATATTATCATACTATAATAATTGCTCATTGATACCTCCAACCACAGAGGCTAAATGGTTAGCACTTCTGCCAGGCAGTACTAGGGTTGCTGGTTCAAGTCTCAACCATGGCACCACTTGCTTGAAGTTCTCCCTGTGCCTGTGTGAGTTTATTTTTATTTATTTCAGGTACTTATATAGCGCCGTCAATTTACGCAGCGCTTTATATATATATTGTACATTCACATCAGTCCCTAACCCTCAAGGGGCGTACAATCTAAGGTCCCTAACCCTCAAGGGGCGTACAATCTAAGGTCCCTAACCCTCAAGGGGTGTACAATCTAAGGTCCCTAACCCTCAAGGGGCGTACAATCTAAGGTCCCTAACCCTCAAGGGGTGTACAATCTAAGGTCCCTAACCCTCAAGGGGCGTACAATCTAAGGTCCCTAACCCTCAAGGGGTGTACAATCTAAGGTCCCTAACCCTCAAGGGGCGTACAATCTAAGGTCCCTAACTCACATTTATACATATTGGGGTCAATTTAGACAGGAGCCAATTAACCTACCAATTTATGCTTTAATTTTTTTTGTGTGTATGTGTGTGTGTGGGGGGGGGGGAAGGGGGGGTGGTGGTTCAGGGTTGTTGAGCTTTTGTTTTCTATTTTTGTTTTTTCCCTCCTGTTATATGTGTATGTCCCTCCTCTTTTGTGTATATTTAAATACTGTTTGTGTATTAATGTATGTGTGTACTTTTTTGTGTATATTTGGTCATTATTTTATGTTTCCAATTTTTTTTTTGTGAGTTTTTTTTTGGGAGGGAGATTGTTTTTAAGGTAGTTATTTTATTTATTGTTTTTTTATGTTCTCACTTTTTTGTGTGTATTTACATTTTTAGGTTTATTTTGGGGGGGTAGGGTAGTTTAGTGTTTAATGTATAGTTTTTGTGTATCTCCCCCTTTTTTTATATGTAGCTGATTATTATTTTATCTTTTTTTTTGGGGAGGGGGGGGGGATTAGGGTAGTTTAGTGTTTTTAATGTATAGTTTTTGTATTTCACTCCCTTTTTTATGTGTAGCTGATTATTACTTTATCATTTTGGGTTTTTTTTGAGGGGGGGGATTAGGGTAGTTTAGTGCTTAATGTATAGTTTTTGTGTTTCTCCCCCTTTTTTTATGTGTAGCTGATTATTATTTTATCTTTTTTTGGGGGGGGGGGGGGAATTAGGGTGGTTTAGTGTTTAATGTATAGTTTTTGTGTTTCTCCCCCTTTTTTTATGTGTAGCTGATTATTTTATCTTTTTTTGGGGGGGGGGGGGGGGAGATTAGGGTAGTTTAGTGTTTAATGTATAGTTTTTGTGTTTCTCCCCCTTTTTTATGTGTAGCTGATTATTATTTTATCTTTTTTTGGGGGGGGGATTAGGGTAGTTTAGTGTTTAATGTATAGTTTTTGTGTTTCTCCCCTTTTGTGTGTAGCTGATTGTTATTTTTATTGTTTTATCTATTTTTTTTTGGGGGGGGGGATTAGGGTAGTTGAGTTTATCTATTGTTTATTGTCTTTGTGTCTCCCCATTTTTGTGTGTATTTGATCATTATTTTACATTTTTGTTTTTTTTTACCTCAACATTTTGTTTGGTTAGCCTCAAAATGCTGGCGCTCATCAGGGGGCCATTTTTTGATCGAGATATCTATGACTAAGCCCCTAAGGCTGGCCATACATTCTGCACTTTTCTTGTACAATTTTCCTTTATATTTACCAAAACCATATAATATGAGGTCAAACCTAAACACTTTCAATTTGTTTGTAATCAGGCAGGCCCTTGCACTACATAGTTAGAGGTAAATCTAAAGGAAATTGGGCAGCACAGTGGCTAAATGGTTAGCACTTCCACCTGGCAGTACTCGGGTCGCTGGTTCAAATCCCAACCGCGGCACCACCTGCCTGGAGTTTGCATGTTCTCCCTGTGCCTGCGTGGGTTTCCTCCGGGTACTCCGGTTTCCTCCCACGCTCCAAAGACATGCTGGTAGGTTAATTGGCTCCTGTCTAAATTGTCCCTAGTATGTGTATGTATGAATGTGAGTTAGGGACCTTAGATTGTACACCCCTTGAGGGTTAAGGACCTTAGATTGTACGCCCCTTGAGGGTTAGGGACTGATGTGAATGTACAATATATGTATGTATAGCGCAGTGTAAAATTGATGGCGCTATATAAGTACCTGAAATAAATAGAATAAATAAATTGGGCAAAGAGGAAATTGAATAAGAAAATTGTATAATGTATGGCCATCTTTCAGGGTGAAACATGTCAGAGAGGGGCTGTCTTCAGGCGGGGATGAGCCGTGTCTTTCTTATGGCAGATCATAAATGTACTGATCTGAATGACGTCATCAGTGTGTGGCTTCTCCTTTTCGGTCATTGCATCTTCACGGAGCGAGGATGACCAGTAAACGATTGGCTTTCCAGCAGTGGAGTCTTGGAATGGTGACTCCTACATGACTTGCAGACATTTTAAGGGAGGAGTTATTTAAAGCAGATCATCCCCGCCCCAGAGGAGCTCATACTTTACTGTACTAATCACTTTGGCATACTAGCGATCCCATTGCAGACGTCAACTTGCCAGAATGGGGATCACTAAATTGCTGTTGTCCCTGGGCAGCATTTCAGCTTGCGGGTGAGTGACGCCGCAGAAGCAGGTAAGTATTCTTGCTACCGTCTTAGCGACTCGATGGATTGCTAGCGTGACATGGCTATTAATGAGGCCACTAAATCACATGGATACCGCCCAGAGTTGGATGAAAGATATCAGTAGTTATGTCACAGGCTGAAACCGGAACCTACACTCGGCAAGGACATACAAACTCCATGCAGCCACTGCCCTGGAGGGAACTGGCCCCAGAACCCCGGTGCACGTTAGGAAAATCATTAAAACGCAGACCAGCTTGGAGACCCTTGCATTGTTTGGTCTAGAAAATTTTGATGGCCGCTTTCCATTGAGGGGTTAAAGTGATTCCAATGATTTATCCGTTTGGCGGGCGCTCTGGAACTCGGTATAACGCACACCGCTGGGCGGTAATAAATACTGCTATGATAAATACCAGGGTGTGACCGGGATCTCGCACACGTACACTCTTTGGAATGCTTTTCTAAACCCCCGTGCGCCAATCTTTGTGTTTCCTCCATCGTCCTGCACATTAAACGTATAGCGAGGGCAGCTTCCACCCACACAGGCCCTTCTCTCTGATACATTGTGTCATTTGGCAGCCGGATTATCGCAGAATTCCACAGTGATTGGAGGAAGGAGATTATCTCCTCGTCAGAACAATGTTTCTTTTCCCATATCTGTACATAGTAACGATTTTCATAAACAAAATTAAAAGGTGAACTTCTACCAACCCCTTCCCCCTATCCCCAGTCCTCACTGTACTTACCTCTGTGCTGGTGGTCCTGCTCCAGGGATTTGCAATCCCTGCTCTTCTCCCTCTTCATCAGGGTTTCAAATCCCTGATCCTCTCCCTCTTCTTCTTCAGGGATATGCAAGTCCCGCTCTTCTCCAGGAATTTTCAGTCCCCACTCTTCTCCCTCTTCTTCAGGGATATGCAAGTCCCGCTCTTCTCCCTCTTCTCCAGGGATCTGCAATCCCCGCTCTTCTCTCTCTTCTTCTCCAGGGGTTTGAAATCTCCACTCATGTCCCACTTCTCCAGGGATTTACAATCCTCGCTCTTCTCCCTCTTCTCCTCCAGGGATTTGCAATCCCCCTCTTCTTCTCCATGAGTTTGAAATCACCACTCTTCTCCCTCTTCTCCAGAGATTTGAAATCCTTGCTTTTCTCCCTCTTCTCCAGGGATTTGCAATCCCCTCTTCTTCTCCAGGGATTTGCAATCCCCTCTTCTCCTCCAGGGATTTGCAATCCCCCTCTTCTTCTCCATGAGTTTGAAATCACCACTCTTCTCCCTCTTCTCCAGGGATTTGCAATCCCCTCTTCTTCTCCAGGGATTTGCAATCCCCTCTTCTCCTCCAGGGATTTGCAATCCCCCTCTTCTTCTCCATGAGTTTGAAATCACCACTCTTCTCCCTCTTCTCCAGGGATTTGCAATCCCCTCTTCTTCTACAGGGATTTGCAATCCCCTCTTCTCCTCCAGGGATTTGCAATCCCCCTCTTCTTCTCCATGAATTTGAAATCACCACTCTTCTCCCTCTTCTCCAGGGATTTGCATTCCCTGCTTTTCTCCCTCTTCTTCAGGGGCATGAAATCCCTGTTCATCCTTGTCTTCTCAGGGGTTTGCAATCTCCGCTTTTTTCCCTCTTCTCCAGGGACTTGCAGTTCCCGCTCTTCTCCTTCTTCTCCAGGGATTTGCAGTCCCTAATCTTGTCCCTATTCTCCCTGGATTTAAAATCCCTGCTCCTTCTTCCTTTTCTCCAGGGATTTGAAACCCCCGCTCTTCTCCAGGGATTTGAGTTGAAACCTCCGCTCTTCTTCCTCTTCTCCAG
The DNA here is from genome assembly GCF_062004578.1 of Staurois parvus. Taxonomy (NCBI): domain Eukaryota; kingdom Metazoa; phylum Chordata; class Amphibia; order Anura; family Ranidae; genus Staurois; species Staurois parvus. The sequence continues at coordinate 729,629 of NW_028318119.1, read as the reverse complement.
GGATCTGAAACCCCCGCTCTTCTCCCTCTTCTCCGGGATTTGCAATCCTCGCTCTTCTTCGTCTCCTCAGGGATTTGCAATCTCCGCTTTTCTTCCTTTTCTCTAGGCATTTGCAGTCCCCACTCTTCTCCCTCTTCTTCAGGCATTTCCAATCCCCGCTCTTTTCCCTTTTCTCCAGATATTTGCAATCCCCTCTTCTCCCTCTTCTTCTCCAAGGGTTTGAAACCTCCGCTCCTCTCCCTCTTCTCCAGGGATTTAAAATACCCACTCTTTTCCCTCTTTTCCAGGGATTTGAAATCCCCGCTCTTTTCCCTCTTCTCCAGGGATTTGAAATCCCCGCTCTTTTCCCTCTTCTCCAGGGATTTGAAATTCCCGCTCTTTTCCCTCTTCTCCAGGGATTTGAAATTCCCGCTCTTTTCCCTCTTCTCCAGGGATTTGAAATTCCCGCTCTTTTCCCTCTTCTTCAGAGATTTGCAATCCTTGCTCTTCACCCTCTTCTTTCTGGGGGTTTAAATCCCTGCTCCTCTCCATTTTCTCAGGGATTTGCAGTCTCCACTTTTCTTCCTCTTCTCCCTGTATTTGCAATCCCCGCTCTTCTCCCTCTTCTCCAGGGATTTGAAACACCCACTCTTCTTCCTATTCTCCGGGGATTTGCAATCCCAGCTCTTCCCCCTCTTCTCCTGAAACTGAAGAATTTATTTTTTAAAAATTTAGTTTTAAAAATATGTATTTTTTAAATATATTCTTCAGATTTTTTTTTAACATATAGAAAAGTCATTTTAACATATAATTTGACATATATTTGTAAATGCATTCCAAAAATGTAGATTTGTACTTTTAAAGACATACAGTATATTTGAAATGTATTTTTAAAATTATTCTTCATATATTTTGTAATAAGAACGCATTTCAACATGCAGAGTGTATATATTTATATTTTTTAATATATTGAATATGGCCAAAATTTTAATATTTCAAATATACGGCAATATATTTGGGAAGAGTATTTTAAAAATATGGTTCAAATATATATTTCTTCCATATGGGCATATCCGCTCTCCTCCCCTTCTTGTTGCTGATCCTGAAGTGGTGTGTAAAACGTCACTTCTAGGTCCCCATGTCATTGTCCTTGGCCATACTGGATGTGCAGTGCATTACATTCAGTGGAGCACAGGAGAGACATCCAAGTGATGATTTTTTATTTTTTTAATTGTAAAGAATTTAAGTTAACCTCTTCACGCCGGCCGCACATTTGTGTGTCTGGGCCTAGACGCCGAGCGGCCACACATTTGCGTTCAGGTAAGAAAAACCATATGTGCTGAGAGCGCGCGCCCTGTGCGCTCCCAGCACACACGTCTGGTACTCACAGAAAGGTCCCAGTCTCCTCTTTCGAGCGGGACCTTTCCCGATAATGTGACCGCTGTGACAGCGCGTCACGGCAGTCACATGATCTCTAAACCCCGCCCGTCCTGCCTCCTGGCTTCTGAAACTCTTAAAGGGCCAGGAGGCGCCAGCGTGAAGGGTTAAAGCTAAGCCCCTCCCCCAAAATTTTTATTGAGCCCCCCCCACCTGCACATATACACACAAACGTAAAAGCAGGTGTCAGAAGCACCTACGCATGAAAACGGCGATTGTAATATAAATGTTACATTATTATACAGGATTTATATAGTGCCAACAGTTTGCTCAGTGCTTTACAGTGTGAAGGCAGACATTACAGTCACAATACAATGGAATACAAGAGGAATCAGAGGGCCCGGCTCATTAGGGTTTACAATCTGAAAGAATCATCACGCATGCCGGAGTGAGCGCACCAGACCTCCATCGTAAAGCCAAACTGATGACCTAGAGGGGCTTTTAACCACTTGCCCTCCAGAGGATTTACCCCCCTTAATGACCAGGCCTCTTTTTGCTACTCGGCGCTGCACTAATTCAACTGATAATTGCGCGGTCATGCAATGCTGCACCCAAACGAAATTTATGTCCTTTTTTTCACACAAATAGAGCTTTCTTTTGGTGGTATTTGATCACCTGTGCGCTTTTTATTTTTCACGCTATAAACAAAAAAAGGCCAAACATTTTTAAGAAAAACAATATTTTTTACTTTCAGCTATAAAGACTATATAGTGAACTCAAAGTTGGTTATAAATTTAGGACAAAATGTATTCTGCTCCATGTTTTTGGTAAAAAAATCCCAATAAGTGTATATTGATTGCTTTGTGTGGAGGTTATAGCGTCTGCAAACTATGGTATAGATACTGCAATTTACACCATTTTGTTGCTATACAGCGCTGCGCTAGTTTAACGGACAATTGCGCGGTCATGCAATACGGTACATAAATGAAATTTACATCCTTTTTTTTCCCACAAATTGAGCTTTCTTTCGGTGGTATTTGATCGCCTGTGCGGTTTTTATTTTTTGCGCTATAAAAAAAAAAAGGCTGACAATTTTGAGGAAAAAAAACAATATTTTGGACTTTTTGCTATAAAACATGTCCAGTAAATAAAATTTAAAAATCAAGTCATAAATCTCTGCCAAAATGAATTCTGCAACATGTCTTTGCTAAAAAAAAAAAACCAATACGTGTAAATTAATTGGTTTACGTGAAAGTTATAGCGATCACAAATGGCAGGAAAGATACTGGGATTTTTAGGTTTTTTTTATACTAATAATAGCGGCGATCAGTGACTTATGGCGGCGATCAGCGACTTATGGCGGCGATCAGCGACTTATGGCGGCGATCAGCGACTTATGGCGGCGATCAGCGACTTATGGCGGCGATCAGCGACTTATGGCGGCGATCAGCGACTTATGGCGGCGATCAGCGACTTATGGCGGGACTGCGGCGGACATTCTGACATTGGGGGGTACTGACTTGGGGTCACTGACATCCCCAGTGACACCAATACAGTGATCAGTGCAAAAAAAAAAAACACTGACACTGTACTAATGGCACTGGGGAGGAAGGGGTTAAGTTTATTTTTCAGGGAAAGGATTAACTGTGTGAGGGGAGTGTTTTACTAGGGGGCGGGGGTGTGTACTGCGCGGGACACCGCTGATCGGGAGAGAGAAACTCTTCTGTCCCGATCAGCTTGTCCTGGAGCTGTCAAGGAACTGACAGAAAGCATAGCTACTGCAGCCCTGCTCTCTGTCAGCGATTGCCGCTGATCGCCGGGACACAGCCGGTAATGTCCGGCTGTGACCCGGTGACTGTGAGCGGCGGGACAGGTAGGGCGGCAGCTCGCCTCGCGCGCGCCCCCTACCTGTTTATAAAACACACGTTTTAAAACGTGCTTTTGCCCAGCCGTGCCGCCCTGCCGCCGTATTTATACAGTGGCTGGACGGCATGTGGTTAATGTGTCACCTATAGAAAATATAGGGTACTGAAGTTTGTTGGCAAATTTAAGGTTTATCGTGCTGGGTATCTATTCACTCTGCGCAACCTCATCTGTTCTATTTGACCAAAAATGGGGTAATTTATTGCATTTGGGTGCCCCTAAAATGAACTTTAGTTTGCGATAATATTGTGTGACATACAAAATGGTGGCAGCTAATGCTATTTTATTATCTAGACCAGGGGTGTCCAACTGGCTGTTGCGAAACTACAAGTCCCATCATGCCTCTGCCTTTGGGAGCCATGCTTGTAACTGTCAATCTTGCAATGCCTCATGGGACTTGTAGTTTGGCAACAGCTGGAGGGCCGCCAGTTGGACACTCGTTCTCTAGGGTGTCTGCTTTCAGAAAATATAGAATGTTTTGGGGGTTTATGCAATCTTCAGGTCTAAAATGATTATTTAAACGTGTGCTAAAAATGGCTCTGGCAGCTAAAAGGCTAAAGGAAACCTCTGATTGCAGCATGCAGAAATGTTATATACATCAGCATTCTCACATAGTCACATAGTCTGGCTGAAAAAAGACAAAAGTCCATACAATTCAACTATTAAAAAAAAAAAAAAGTTATTCTACTAACTTGCAAACGATAGTTATTTTTCACAATCTCTAATATGAGCTTCAAAACTCTCCTTTCGTATTGTGAGTGCTGCCTGTCTGCTGGCCGTCTCTGTCCACAACTTCCTGGATTCCCTGCATGCTTTGCAGCGTCTCCTCCATTTCTAAGGACTACATATCCCATGGTACCTTACTGCCTGCAAGCCATGATCCCTATACTGACTCCGCCTCCTGAAACTCCTCCACTGGAGGTCAGAAGGCGGGCTCTGTGAAATGTGTGATACAGCAGTGCTACTCAGTGCATGGTGACTACGGGTGACAGAATTCAGGGAAGGAAATGTAAGTAGGCTGGAAATAACTGGAATACAATGTGGGGATGAATATAGGATTTTATATTCTGGCTATAGAGATGCTTTAAAGATTGCATCAGAAGGTTGTATTATACGTCGAGTAGTATGTGACATTCAGCCGTAATGCTGATTACCATTCTATTGTCAGTGGCAGTGACTTTGCCAAGAACTGCGTTTTAGTTCTTGGCAGGATCAGTTGGCGGTCTTGCCAGATATACATCCCGTCCGCTAAATACGGCCTTTACCTGTCATTGTCAATACAGGATTTAGCATCAGGGAGATCTACATTAACCACTTGAAGGTTTTACCGCCTTCATGAGCAGGACATTTTTTTAGCTGTTTGCTACTTTACCTGGTAATTGCACTGTCATGCAACGCACACAAATAGAGCTTTCTTTTTGTGGTACATGATAACCACTGGGTTTTATTTATTATTTGCGATATAAATGAAAAAAAGATCAAAACTTAAAAAAAAAAAAAAATTATATATATATATATATATATATATACACAAACTATATTTCCAAAAGTATTGGCCCCGCCCTCCAAGTCATGTGATTCAGGTGTTCCAATCCCCTCCATGGACACAGGTGTATACAGTCAAGCCCCTAGACATGCAGGCTGCTTCTACAAACATTGGTGAAAGAATGGGTCGCTCTCAGGAGCTCGGTGACTCCAAGCGTGGTCCCGTGATAGGTGGCCTCCTGTGCAATAAGTCCATCCGTGACATTTCCTGGCTACTAAATATTCCACGCTCAACTGTTAGTGGGATTATAACAAAGTGGAAGCAACTGGGAACAACAGCAACTCAGCCACCAAGTGGTAGGCCACGTCACATGACAGGGCAAGGTCAGCGCATGTTGAAGCGCACATTGCGCAGAAGTCGCCAACTGTCTGCAGAGTCAATAGCTAAAGGCCTCCAAACTTGGTGTGGCCTTCAGATGAGCCCAACAACAGTGCGTAGAGAGCTTCATGGAATGGGTTTCCATGGCCGAGCAGCTGCATCCAAGCCTTACATCACCAAGTGCAATGCAAAGTGTCGGATGCCATGGTATAAAGCACGTCGCCACTGAACTCTAGAGCAGTGGAGACGTGTTCTCTGGAGTGACCAATCACGCTTCTCTGTCTAGCAATTTGATGGACGTGTCTGGCCTTGGTGGTTGACAGGAGAACGGTACTTGCCTGACTGCATTGTGCCAAGTGTAAAGTTTGGTGGAGGGGGGATTATGGTGTGGGGTTGTTTTTCAGGGGTTGGGCTTGGCCCCCTAGTTCCAGTGAAGGGAACTCTTAGGGCACAGCGTACCAAGACTTTTGGACAAGTTCATGCTCCCAACTTTGTGGGAAGAGTTTGGGGATGGCCCCTTGCTGTTCCAACATGACTGCCCCCCCAGTACACAAAGCAAGGTCCATAGAGACATGGAGGAGCCAGTTTGGGGTGGAGGAACTTGACTGCCCTGCACAGAGTCCTGACCTCAACCCCACAGAACATCTTTGGGATGAATTAGAGCGGAGACTGTGAGCCAGGCCTCCTCCCCCGACATCAGTGCCTGACCTGACAAATGTGCTTCTGGAAGAATGGTCCAACCTTCCCATAGACACACTCCTAAACCTTGTGGACGGCCTTCCCAGAAGAGTTGAAGCTGTTATAGCTGCAAAGGGCGGGGCCAACTCAATATTGAACCCTACGGACTAAGACTGGGGGGCCATTAAAGTTCGTGTGCGTGGAAAGGCAGGCGGCCCAATACTTTTGGAATATAGTGTATGTATATGTGTGTGTATATATATTTATTACTTTATGCTATAAAACATATCTATTAAAAATAATAAAAAAAAAAACATTTCTTCATCAATTTAGGCCAAAATGTATTCTGGTACGTCTTTAATGAAAAAATCCCAATAAATGTATATTGATTAGTTTGTGTAAATGTTATAGTGTCTACAAACTATGGTATGTGTACTGAAATTTTTTTTTATACTACTTTATGGTGATCAGTGACTTATAATGGGACTGTAATACTGCGGCGGGCAATCTGACACTAACTGATGTTGGGGGGGAACTGATTAACTGACATCACCAGTGACACCAATACAGTGATCAGTGATAATAATATACACTGTCACTGTACTAATGTCGCTGGCTGGGAAGAGGTTAATATCTAGGGTGATCAAGGGGTAAAATCTGTGTCTGTCTAAGTGTAAAGTCTGCTGCTTTTTACTAATGATCTCTTCGTTTCTCATCCCTGCTTGCAGGAATAAGAAACAGAAAGATCATTCCCTCTGTACATAGCTTTGTGTTGAATGTCAGCACAGAGCTCTGAGCTGTGATTGGACACAGCCGATCAGCCGGTCCCGGCCGTGAATCATTGGACGTGACTGGGTGACAGCTAGTAGGCAGGCTGGGGAGCGTGCACGTGCCCGAAAACCTGGAAAGAGGTACGTCACTTTGCCTGTGTGGGCCACTCATCCACAGTAGATTGTGGGCGGGTGGTCCACAAGTGGGTTATACAAATTAGTATATGCACTGCAGAAGAGCGGGGTCATGTATGTAAATTTTATCTGTTTTGGATTTGTGTAAAAGAGGTAATGCGATTTTTATAAATCAGATATAAAAGGGGGGGGGGGTGTAAAAATGCGGCTCAACCTTTTTTTTTTTTTTTTTTTTTGCTGCCTACCAACTATAATTTTAAGCTAGCCCTTGGCCCTCATTTACATTGGTGGGGGGGGGGAATGATAAAAATAGCCATTGATCCATTATTTTATTGCCCTTTTAACATGGCCGCCGTCCATGTTAGTACCAGGGGCGGACTGACCATTTGGAAACTCGGGCACTGCCCGAGGGCTCGGGGTCAGTAGGGGGGCCCCATGAGATGCCCCTGGTACCTTTTTCATAGGCTTTTTTGAGTTTGGGCGAGGACACAGGGGCCCCATGATCCGCTACTGCCCGGGGGCCCCATGAGTTGTCAGTCCGCCCCTGGTTGGGAATACAGAAAGCCAGCCGTTCAGCATGGGTGCCATTCAGAGAATTATTATTATTATACAGTATTTATAAAGCGCCAATAGTTCGCTCAGCGCTGTACATTATAAAGGGGGACAGAACATGTGACAGAACAATACCAATACAATGCAAAACATGAGGGGATCGAGGGCCCTGCTCTTTGGAGCTTACAATCTAGGAGGGAGGGGATGGTGGTACAGGAGGAGATAGCTGTGGGGGATGGAGTGGTAGGAAGAGTGGAGGAGGTCGGCAGGTTAGCAGGGGGTGGGGTAGGCTTCCCTGAAGAGATGGGTTTTCAGGGTGCGCCTAAAGGAGAGGAGAGTAGGTGATAATCTGATGGGTTGGGGCAGGGAGTTCCAGAGGATGGGTGACACCCTGGAGAAGTCCTGGAGGCGGGCATGGGAGGAGGAGACCAGGGAACTAGAGAGAAGGAGGTCTTGTGAGGAGCGGAGTGTGCGTGTTGGGTGGTACTTGGATATTAGGTCAGTGATGTAGTTCGGGGCAGTATGGTGGACAGCTTTGTACGTCAGTGTTAGGATTTTGAATTTGATCCGTTGCGCAATCGGAAGCCAGTGGAGGGATTGGCAGAGGGGGGTGGCGGAGATGGAGCTGTTGGAAAGGTGAATGAGTCTGGCAGCCGTATTCAGGATGGACTGAAGCGGAGATAGCCTGCGGCGAGGCAGGCCAGTGAGGAGGGAGTTGCAGTAGTTGAGTCGTGATATGATGAGGGAGTGGATGAGCTGTTTAGTGGTTTCTGGGGTTAGGAACGTGCGGATTTTGGCGATGTTGCGGAGGGGGAGTCTGCATGAGTTTGTTAAAGATTGGACTTGGGGCTGGAAGGATAGGTTGGAGTCCAGAATGACACCAAGTACTCTGGCCTGCGGGGCGGGTTTGATGGTGGCGTTGTTGGATGTGATGGAGAAGTCAATGGGGGGTGGTGTCCGGGCTGGGGGGAAGACAAGAAACTCGGTTTTGGAGAGGTTCAGTTTAAGGAAGTGGAGCGACATCCAGTCTGCTCCAGTCTCAAAGAATGCAAAGCGTTCTCTGATTGGATGAGGTGAAGAGTATGACATCACCGCCCCACCTCTTCCAATCAGAAAATGCTTTGCAAAGTATTCTCTGATTCTCTGAATGGCACTGGTGTCAAGCGCCCCTGGTTAGTACACGCTGCCATGATTGCGGTGCGGCACAGCAAAAATGATATCGCAAGTCACATTCAGCAGGCAGTACCACCACCAAATGGGACCCGTTCTAGTGCCACAACTATGTGTAATGCATGCGGTTGTGGCGAGGTGCGGCAGGCTTTCAGGGGTTAAAACGAGCATCTAGGAGGTGACATATTGTCCCCCCCTGAAATGCCTGAACCACGGACCACTTTCCAGAGGGGTGGCAATAATGGATGCAAATGTAAGGCCCCGTTCACATTTTGGCGATTAGGAATCGTGGGCAGGATTGCCGCTTTTCTGCCTTCGATTCCAAATTTGCGGCAAGACGCATTTAGGTGCCTTCCATCATGAACAGCGCAATTTTGCTACAACTGTCCTGCGACAAAACACACATGTAAGGCCAAATTCACACTTGGCGATTTGGACTCGTGGGCCGAATCGCCGCATTTCTATATTGCGCTGCAATCCTGGCAAAACGCGCTTCTGAAATTGGAGTGAAACTTGTCACCCAAAAAGGAGCAGGAGGTTCTTTCGGGCGACAAACGCACATAGGACAGCCTCGTGCAGAGTCGCGTGAAAAACGCCCATGCAAAATCGCCAGCAATATGGCGCCTGGCTCATGGCCAACATTTGGTATCTGAACTTCTTTGGCACGATATACATGGATCGGTGAATGGGCTGCCCTATGCGTGACACACAAATGTGTGCGAATTGCGCTTTTAAAATCGTAGGCAGGAACCTGCGTTTGCGCTACAAAATACGTGAATGGGGTCCTTAGCGATGAAGCGAGGATAAGGATCACAACTCAGGAACTGTCAGCTCTAGTTTTACAAGTTCACCATACAAGGAGAAATATGCAGAGTGACCTTTTCTGAAAATGCTAATTTCCTGGCTGTCTCTGCCCTTTTTACTGTGAGACCCTGACCTGCATCATCTTAACGAAGCCAAGGGATCACCTTGACAGCCATGGAAGTAGCATTTTCAGAGGCAGCGCTGGCAGCCTCCATTTATTGGTTACGGCGCATTCTGCTCTTTGCATGGCGAGATTAAACAAACACCGAGGATCTGATCCTTCCTCCCGGTTAATCATCAACCGGTACATTCCAACATATGGGAGGAATGTTGTGGAAGAGCACGGCTCAGGGTGGCTGGCCCCGGGACCAGCAGGGACCTTGACCGGAGGTCACCCTGATCACTGCGGCCTGTGCCAAGTGTTGCTAGGGATCAGCGTTAATCCCAGGCGGTGAGATTCCGCTCCTTGCCGCAGGATCTGCCAGTCTGGGTTCAGCCGGCGGAGTGAAAGCATTGCAGGAAAAATGGCAATTCGCAGGAAGCTGATTGGACGGGACTGGCGATGACGTGATGATCAAACAGGTGAGAGCCGCGACTGAGACGCAGTTCTGGGTGGAATTGTGGGGCTGATTGGTGGTGGGCTAAGGCTTATAGGGGCCCACTTTATCTATTTAGATTTCGAAGTACGGGGCCCATTTTATCCCTGTAGATTCCTGAGTACAAGGCCCATGTGTGGGTTCCGAAGTACGGGGCCCATTTTATCCCTGTAGATTCCTGAGTACAAGGCCCATGTGTGGGTTCCGAAGTACGGGGACCATTATATACCTGTAGATTCCTAAGTACGGGGCCCATTATATCTGTGTGGGTTCCTAAGTACGGGGCCCATTGTATCCTTGTAGTTTCCAAAGTACGGGGCCCATTGTATCCTTGTAGTTTCCAAAGTACGGGGCCCATTATATCTGTGTGGGTTCCTAAGTACGGAGCCCATTGTATCTCTGTCGATTCTGAAGTACAGCGCCCATTGCGACTGTGTGGATTCCTGAGTTCGGGGCCCATTGTGTTTGTGTGGATTCCTGAATATGGAGGCGATTTTATCTGTGTGGATTCCTAAGTATAGGGCTCATTTTATCTGCATGGTTTCCTTAGCACGAGGCCCATTTTCTGTAGATTCCTAAGTATGGCGCCCATTGTATCTGTGTAGATTCCTAAATATAAGGCCCATGTGTGGGTTTCTAAGTACGGGGCCCATTGTATCTCTGTACATTCCCAAGTACAGGCCCATTGCGTCTGTGTGGATTCCTGATTATGGGGCCCATTGTGTCTGTGTGGATTCCTGAGTACATGGAGATTCCTAAATATAGGGGCCCATTGTATCTGTGTGGATTCCTAAGTATAGGGCCCATTTTATCTGCATGGTTTCCTAAGTATGAGGCCCATTTTCTGTAGATTCCTAAGTACGGGGCCCATTTTATCTGTGTAGATTCCTAAGTACAAGTCCCATGTGGGGGTTCCTAAGTACGGGGCCCATTGTATCTCTGTAGATTCCTAAGTACGAAGCCCATTGTATCTCTGTAGATTCCTAAGTACGGGGCCCATTGTATCTCTGTAGATTCCTAAGTACGGGGCCCATTGTATCTCTGTAGATTCCTAAGTACAAGGCCAAATTTATCTGTGTGGATTCCTAAGTATGGGGCCCATTCTATCTCTTTAGATTCCTAAGTACGGGGCCCATTTGTGTAGTTTCCTACGTATGGGGCCCATTGTATCTGTGTGGATTCCTAAATATAAGGCCCATGTGTGGGTTCCTAAGTACGGGGCCCATTGTATCTCTGTAGATTCCTAAGTACAGCACCCATTTTATCTGTGTAGATTCCCAATTACGGGGCCCATTGTATCTGTGTGGATTCCTAAGTATAGGGCTCATTATATCTGCATGCTTTCCTAAGTACGAGGCCCATTTTGTGTAGATTCCTAAGTATGGGGCCCATTTTATCTGTGTAGATTCCTAAGTACAAGGCCCATGTGTTGGTTCCTGAATTCGGGGCCCATTGTATCTCTGTAGATTCCTATGTATGAGGCCCATTTTAGCTGTGTTGTTGTTTCCTAAGTTTGGGGCCTATTTTATTGGTGTAATTCTATTTTATTTGCGTAGATTCCAAAGTTCAAGGCCCAATTTATCTGTGTGGATTCCAAAGTATGGGGCCCATTCTATCTCTTTAGATTCCTAAGTACGGGGCCCATTTGTGTAGTTTCCTACGTATGGGCCCATTGTATCTGTGTAGATTCCAAAGTTTGGGACCTATTTATTGGTGAAAATTATGAAGTATGGGGCCCATTTTATCAGTGTAGGTTCCTGAGTACTGGGCCCATTTTATCAGTTTAGGTTCCTGAGTACTGGGCCCATTTTATCAGTGTAGGTTCCTGAGTACTGGGCCCATTTTATCAGTGTAGGTCCCTGAGTACTGGGCCCATTTTATCAGTGTAGGTCCCTGAGTACGGGGCCCATTTTATTAGCTCTGAGAGGCTGCATGCCCTTCTTTAGATGGTTGTATGGGAGAACCAGAGGCAGTAAAACCTTGACTCAACTGCCTGCTTTTATCACCCCTCGGCAGCCCTTGTGCATAAGCCCTGTAAGGCTAGGTTCACTCTACCGTAGAACGTGCTGTGCTAAACCTGCACCGTGTTCAAGTGGCTAAATGGTTAGCACTTCCGCCTGGCAGTACTTGGGTCGCTGGTTCGAATCCCAGCCACGTAACCACCTGCCTGGAGTTTGCATGTCCTCCCTGTGCCTGCGCGGGTTTCCTCCGGGTACTCCGTTTTCCTCCCACACTCCAAAGACATGCTGGTAGATTAATTGGCTCCTGTCTAAATTGCCCCTAGTATGTGTATGTATGAATGTGAGTTAGGGACCTTAGATTGTACGTTCCTCGGGGGCGGGGACTGATGTGAATGTCCAATATATATGTAAAGCGCTGCGTAAATTGACGGCGCTATATAAGTAGGGCGGCGCAGAACTGGTTACGGGATCCTGACCACTCTTAAGGCATCTGTGTACCAGCTCTCGCCTGCATGCAATATTTTGATATGCATTGTGTCCATGCAGGCACTGTGTCTGCATCCACTTCCATGGGCTGCCTGCATGCAGCTCTCAGAGGTGGTTGTAGATGCAGCAAAAAAGCGGTTCAGCACAGAGGCCGGGTCTCAGTGGCCCTCTGTGGGCTGGTTCACACCAGATGCAGTCCAGTGTGCTTATAATCTGCATCACAAATGCATGCGCAGTGTTTTTTGCATGTATTCCAGTGACCCTAGTACACACCAGTGCAGCCACGAAAAGTAGTACATGCTGCATTTTTTTTCTTATGGAATGCGACAAAATACCTCAAAATGCACTGGAATGCGCATGTCCTAAATTTGGATGAAGAAAAATAGAGGGGAAAAACAGACTAAAAATATGCATGCAGAAACGCATCTGGAATGCAGAAATTGTGGTGTGAATCAGCCCTCAGCCCGGGTTGACATTTATGCGGTGCAGCACATCGCATGTGATTCGCACAGGAACCGCACCGCATTCCTGCGCCAATCACATGCACTTTGTGTGCGGTGCGATCAGAGCCATTTTGTATGGCTCAAATCGCACCATATCTGCACAAAAAAGGTGCAGGACCCTATTTTTGGTCCACACTAGAATCCGATCGCATGGGCATTCACACCTATGTGCTCCGATTATGCACATCGCACCGTGTTTTGCGGATCGATTTCGGGGTGCTGTTAACATACGCACCGGCAGTGGTTCACATGAACGGGGGTGCGATTGTAATGTGGTGTGGAATTCGCACAGAAACCGCTGCAAATTCCGCACCGCATCAGTGTGAACCCGGGCTTATTGAAGAGTTAAGCTGCCTGTGGATGGTGCCAAATCAACAAGTGACCATACCGACCGGGCAGACTGGGTCTAAGCAGTCAAAGCATAAAGTGGAATTTTCAAACAGAACAGTAAGGTTGTCACCCTAGGACAACCTTACTTTTGCTGGAACTCTAATCAAGATTATTATTATACAGGATTTATATAGAGCCAACAGTTTGCTCAGCACTTTATAATATAACGGGAGACAATACAGCAACAATACAGTTCAATACAAGAGGGTTAGGAGGGCCTGATCCTTGGAGCTTACAATCTAAGAGGGAGGGGCTAGTGGTACAAAATGTAGTAACTGTGGGGGATGGACTGGTTGGAAGAGTAGAAGATTCCATTATTAGCTGAGGGTAGGATAGGCTTCCCTGAAGAGAGAGGTTTTCAGAGATCGCCTAAAAGTGAGCAGAGTAGGCGATAGTCTGATAAATTGGGGTAGAGAGTTCCAGAGGATGAGGGAAGCTCTGGAGAAGTCCTGGAGATGAGCATGTGAGGAGGAGACAAGGGAGATAGAGAGTAGGAGGTCTTGTGAGGAGCGGAGAGGACGGTTTGCAAGATACAAATAAATAGCAAACCTGCAGAATCTGAGGTTCTGTGCACTTGGACGGTCTCTCCTGTTAATTATAAACTGTCGCCGTAGCTGAACTTTGGAGGGTTTGTAATCTCTTTTTAGCAGTTGTGTTGGTTTGTTGTTGCACGGGGCAGCATTGTGTGCGATGGCAAACTTGCTGTCCAACGCACTGTCAGGCCACAAACAGGAACGGGCTGCGTCTGTTGGGCTTTGTGGATCCTCAATAAAAAGATTACGCAAGGAAACAACTTTTGATACTACGAATCCATTGTACATTTTGTTTTGTTTTTTGCCTGAAACTCCTCTTGTTGTTTTTTCAGCTCCTCTAATGGATGCAGACAGACATTTAAAAAAAAATGACAAAAAAAAAGAAAAAAAAGTTGTAACGAGGCGAATAATTGCTGTAATTTTCCACTGACTGCAGAGATCAGAGAGGAAAAACAAAATAGGCAAAAAGCAAATTGAGGTTAATTGTGCTGTTCTACCGAGCTCCGGTCATTCCTCCTCCCGAGCTCCGGTCATTCCTCCTCCTGAGCTCCGGTCACTCCTCCTCTTGACTCCGGTCACTCCTCCTCCCGAGCTCCGGTCATTCCTCCTCCCGCCTCCGGTCGTTCCTCCTCCCGTCTCCGGTCGTTCCTCCTCCCGCCTCCGGTCGTTCCTCCTCCCGCCTCCGGTCGTTCCTCCTCCCGCCTCCGGTCGTTCCTCCTCCTCCTGAGCTTCGGTCCTCCTCCTGAGCTTCGGTCACTCCTCCTCCTGAGCTCCGGTCACTCCTGAGCTCCGGTCACTCCTCCTCCTGAGCTCCGGTCACTCCTCCTCTTGACTCCGGTCATTCCTCCTCCCGCCTCCGGTCACTCCTCCTCCTGAGCTCCGGTCACTCCTCCTCCTGAGCTCCGGTCACTCCTCCTCTTGACTCCGGTCATTCCTCCTCCCGCCTCCGGTCACTCCTGAGCTCCGGTCACTCCTCCTCCTGAGCTCCAGTCACTCCTCCTCTTGACTCCGGTCATTCCTCCTCCCGCCTCCGGTCACTCCTCCTCCTGAGCTCCAGTCACTCCTCCTCCTGAGCTCCGGTAACTCCTCCTCCTGAGCTCCGGTCACTCCTCCTCTTGACTCCGGTCATTCCTCCTCCCGCCTCCGGTCACTCCTCCTCCTGAGCTCCGGTCACTCCTCCTCCTGAGCTCCGGTCACTCCTCCTCCTGAGCTCCGGTCACTCCTCCTCCTGAGCTCCGGTCACTCCTCCTCTTGACTCCGGTCATTCCTCCTCCTGAGCTCCGGTCACTCCTCCTCCTGAGCTCCGGTCACTCCTCCTCTTGACTCCGGTCACTCCTCCTCCCGCCTCCGGTCACTCCTCCTCCTGAGCTCCGGTCACTCCTCCTCCTGAGCTCCGGTCACTCCTCCTCCTGAGCTCCGGTCACTCCTCCTCCTGAGCTCCGGTCATTCCTCCTCCTGAGCTCCGGTCACTCCTCCTCCTGAGCTCCGGTCACTCCTCCTCCTGAGCTCCGGTCACTCCTCCTCCTGAGCTCCGGTCACTCCTCCTCCTGAGCTCCGGTCACTCCTCCTCCTGAGCTCCGGTCACTCCTCCTCCTGAGCTCCGGTCACTCCTCCTCTTGACTCCGGTCATTCCTCCTCCCGCCTCCGGTCACTCCTCCTCCCGGCTCCGGTCATTCCTCCTCCCGGCTCCGGTCATTCCTCCTCCCGGCTCCGGTCATTCCTCCTCCCGGCTCCGGTCATTCCTCCTCCCGGCTCCGGTCATTCCTCCTCCCGGCTCCGGTCACTCCTCCTCCCGGCTCCGGTCACTCCTCCTCCTGAGCTGCGGTCATTCCTCCTCCCGGCTCCGGTCATTCTTCCTCCCGGCTCCGGTCATTCCTCCTCCTGAGCTCCGGACATTCCTCCTCCTGAGCTCCGGACATTCCTCCTCCTGAGCTCCGGTCATTCCTCCTCCCGCTCCGGTCATTCCTCCTCCCGGCTCCGGTCATTCCTCCTCCTGAGCTCCGGACATTCCTCCTCCTGAGCTCCGGTCACTCCTCCTCCCGGCTCCGGTCACTCCTCCTCCCGGCTGCGGTCACTCCTCCTCCCGGCTGCGGTCACTCCTCCTCCCGGCTCCGGTCACTCCTCCTCCGGGCTGCGGTCACTCCTCCTCCGGGCTGCGGTCACTCCTCCTCCGGGCTGCGGTCACTCCTCCTCCGGGCTGCGGTCACTCCTCCTCCGGGCTCCGGTCACTCCTCCTCCGGGCTCCGGTCATTCCTCCTCCCGCTCCGGTCACTCCTCCTCCCGGCTCCGGTCACTCCTCCTCCCGGCTCCGGCCACTCCTCCTCCCGGCTCCGGTCACTCCTCCTCCCGGCTCCGGTCACTCCTCCTCCCGGCTCCGGTCACTCCTCCTCCCGGCTCCGGCCACTCCTCCTCCCGGCTCCGGTCACTCCTCCTCCCGGCTCCGGTCACTCCTTCTCCGGGCTGCGGTCACTCCTCCTCCGGGCTGCGGTCACTCCTCCTCCGGGCTGCGGTCACTCCTCCTCCGGGCTGCGGTCACTCCTCCTCCGGGCTGCGGTCACTCCTCCTCCGGGCTGCGGTCACTCCTCCTCCAGGCTGCGGTCATTCCTCCTCCCGGCTCCGGTCACTCCTCCTGAGCTCCGGTCATTCCTCCTCCCGACTCCGGTCACTCCTCCTGAGCTCCGGTCATTCCTCCTCCTGGCTCTGACCGCAAACCACCCAACTGATCATTGTAAAGTGAAATCTGATTTTTGTTTCTAGATGTATTAATGAATGAAAGTCAAGGCAACTTTTTTTTTACTTTTTTTTTTTTTATGTTGAGGTGTTTATTTAATGCAGTGGTCTGCGAACTGTGGCCCGGGGATGGATTGGCCCTTTGCTTGCTTTTATCCAGCCCTTGAGGCATTATTCTCCCTACTGTCAGCAACAGGCGCTCTAAGCCTGCACCCTATGAGTAAGTGCTTTGCACGAAACGCGTCAGTGAGGGGCTACAGCATCTTGATGGCACGCCACCACTGGTGGCCATCCTGAAAGTATTTGGTCAGTCGTTTTTGTTTATTGTCAATACCTTGTTTTTTGGAAATAAAATTCCATTAAGTTAACCCCTTCAATACCGGGCACTTTTACACCTTCCTGCCCAGGCCATTTTTCAGGTTTCAGCGCTCTCACACTTTGAATGACAATTGCGCGGTCATACAACATTGTACCCAAACTAAAATTTTATCATTTTCTTCACACAACTAGAGCTTTCTTTTGGTGGTATTTAATCACCGCTGGGGTTTTTATTTTTTGCTAAATTAACAAAAAAAGACCGAAAATTTTGAAAAAAAAACGTTTTTCTTTGTTTCTGTTATAAAAGTTTGCAAATAAATAATTGTTCTTCATAAATTTAGGCCGAGATGTATTCTGCTACATGTCTTTGGTGAAAATAACCCAAATTAGGATGTATTATTTAGTCTGTAGGAAAGTTATAGAGTTCACAAACTATGGTATAGATCTGAAAATTGATCAATCCTGAAGTACTGACAGCCAATCTAATTTCTTGAGGTCCAAGAATGTCAGAATAGTACAGATATCCCCCAAATGTCAGGACAGTACAGATATCCCCCAAATGTCAGAATGGTACAGATATCCCCCAAATGTCAGGACAGTACAGATATCCCCCAAATATCAGAACGGTACAGATATCCCCCAAATGTCAGGACAGTACAGATATCCCCCAAATATCAGAACGGTACAGATATCCCCCAAATGTCAGGACAGTACAGATATCCCCCAAATGACCCCTTCTTGCAGAGTAGACAGTCCGACGTACTTCATAAGAGGCATGGCAAGTTTTTTGAAGTTGTATTTTTTTTGTCATAATTTTTCGGAAAATGAAAAAATTAAAAAAATTATTTTCACTATTTTTTTTTACATACTGTCACCAGTGCAGTACAGCATCATCATATAACTGGCATGGCGGTGATCAGGGACACTGACTGGTGACAGTGTGAAAACAAAAAAATATATATATTTTTTTAATTATTTTTAATTTTTTATTACATTTTGTTTCTTTTTTTTTAAGATTTTTTTTCATATTTCACTATGACCAAAGTAGCACAATGTTACCATAGTAACATTGTACTACTTTGGGGAAGTGATATTTTTTTTTACACAATTTGCTTATAGCAAAGAATTACCGTATTTTTCGCTCCATAAGACGCACTTTTATCCCCCCAAAAAAGGGGGGAAAATGTCAGTGCGTCTTATGGAGCGAATATAAAGCTGCCGGTCCGGTATTTCTGCCGCCACCATGTCAGAATACCGGGCCGGCCGCTCAGCTGTTCTCTCCTGCAGGACCTTACCTGTTCCTCGCTCCAGCGCTGCACAGTCTTCCCGGGCCGGCTTCTGTGACAGCCGGGTGCCCACTGCGCATGTGATGCGCTTTGTGAATGATCCGGTGTCTCCTGGGACACATGACAGGTCCCAGAAGGCTTCGGGCCATTCACAAAGCGCAGCGCTTCTCGCGCATGTGCAGTGGGCACCCGGCTGTCACAGAAGCCGGCCCGGGAAGAAGAGGGAAGGACAACTCCGCAGAAGTGGGAGCGGGTACCTGTCAAATTCAGGTACCCGCTCCCCCTCCCTCCCCAAAGGTCAGCAGTCTCTGGTCATTCCCTGCACTGTCTGCAGTCTCTGGTCATTCCCTGCACTGTCTGCAGTCTCAGGTCATTCCCTGCACTGTCTGCAGTCTCTGGTCATTCCCTGCACTGTGTCCACAGTCTCTGGTCATTCCCTGTACTGTGTCCGCAGTCTCTGGTCATCTCCTGTACTGTGTTCGCAGTCTCTGGTCATCTCCTGTACTGTGTCCACAGTCTCTGGTCATTCCCTGTACTGTGTCCGCAGTCTCTGGTCATCTCCTGTACTGTGTCTGCAGTCTCTGGTCATCTCCTGTATTTTGTCCGCAGTCTCTGGTCATCTCCTGTACTGTGTCCGCAGTCTCTGGTCATCTCCTGTACTGTGTCTGCAGTCTCTGGTCATCTCCTATACTGTATCCGCAGTTTCTGGTCATCCCTGTACTATGTCCGTAGTCTCTGGTCATTCCCTGCACTGTGTCCGCAGTCTCTGGTCATTCCCTGCACTGTCTGCAGTCTCTAGTCATTCCCTGCACTGTCTGCAGTCTCTGGTCATTCTCTGCACTGTGTCCGCAGTCTCTGGTCATCTCCTGTACTGTGTCCGCAGTCTCTGGTCATCCCCAGTACTGTGTCCGCAGTCTCTGGTAATCTCCTGCACTATGTCCGCAGTCTCTGGTCATCTCCTGTACTGTCTGCAGTCTCTGGTCATCCCCTGTACTGTGTCCGCAGTCTCTGGTCATCTCCTGTACTGTGTCCGCAGTCTCTGGTCATCCCCTGTACTGTGTCCGCAGTCTCTGGTCATCCCCTGTACTGTGTCTGCAGTCCATTGGTTCAGAATATTTTTTTTTCTTTTTCGCCTCTAAAACCTAGGTGCGTCTTATGGAGCGAAAAATACGGTACTTTCACTCTAGGAGTGAACATCGTCAAGTTAGTACCTGACTCCCGGGGTGGTTGGGATTATTACAAGGGCCACATTACAAAAATAAATGCCAAGTGCTAAGATCCTCTCAGGATCCAATAGTGAAAAATGGATACTATAGTGAATCGAGTACCACGAGAAATGCTGTGAAGTGAGAACACAGATATATACAACCCCCATCCCCAACTGGGGGATCAATAAATCAAAATATTATTATATATATATGGTGAATACAAAGGTGAGTCCCCTAAACTCTGGCCATTGAAGGATATTTACACCATTGCTGTGAGCACGAGTTTCACTTCATCACATGCATGATCTTCGTTTGTGGATCACGTGTATATGTTCACATGTGATTATTTGAATTGGACTTGTTTTATGCGGACTGTAATTTTATATGTTCGCATATTCACCTATTTGTCACTATCATTGTTTGATGGTTATTTGTGGTCAAGTGTGTTTATTTGTGACACTTATCACTTTGAGTTAAGTTTTATCCCCTTGTCAGGGGACACACTTCATTATCCCCGTTTAGGGGACTCCCCTTTATATTCACCATATATATACTTTGATTTATTGATCCCCCAGTTGTGGATGGGGGTTGTATATATCTGTGTTCTCACTTCACAGGATTTCTCGTGGTACACGATTCACTATAGTATCCATTTTTCACTATTGGATCCTGAGAGGATCTTACCACTTGGCATTTATTTTTGTAATATGTACATATATTTAGTTACATATTTTTGTTTGTTATATTATTTATTAGCGCTACACCATATTATGTCAATTTGTTTTTTCACCTATTGGGTTTAGGATTGGGTGTGAGCAGCTTAGGTATAGGGATCATCCATTGAAGCGCAGGAGGATTTCATTTTTATTTTTACAAGGGCACGTTTCTTTTTGGAGCGACTGACTAATGCAGGCCATAGATGGGTCGAAAATCGGCCGATTTTTCTTTAAAAAAAAACGAAAAATCGGTCGTTCAAGCGGCCGACGTTACCAGCAACGGTAAAAAAAATCGGCCGATTTTCATCCAGTCTACAGCCGGCAAAAAGTGTCCCTGCAGAGAGCTCTGCTATTTCTTTGACAGTTCCTTGACATTTATAGCGGTTGCAACAATGTATTTGTATCCATTTAGGATACAGATGTTTTTATTCGGAAACAAATAGATACATTGTTGCAACCGCTATAAATGTCAAGGAACTGTCAAAGAAATTGCGGAGCTCTCTGCAGGGACACTTTTTGCCGGACTGGAATTCCTCTTCTTCATCTTCTTCTTTCTCTTCTTCATCCTCTTCTTCTTCTTCATCCTCTTCATCCTCTTCTTCTTCTTCTTCATCCTCTTCTTCCTATTCTTCTTCCTCCTCTTCTTCTTCCTCCTCTTCTTCTTCCTCTTCTTCTTCTTCATCCTCTTCTTCTTCTTCATCCTCTTCTTCTTCTTCATCCTTTTCTTCTTCATCCTCTTCTTCTTCATCCTCTTCTTCATCTTCTTCTTCCTCTTCTTCATCATCCTCTTCTTCTTCCTATTCTTCTTCTTCCTCCTCTTCTTCTTCCTCCTCTTCTTCTTCCTCTTCTTCTTCTTCATCCTCTTCTTCTTCTTCATCCTCTTCTTCTTCTTCATCCTTTTCTTCTTCATCCTCTTCTTCTTCATCCTCTTCTTCATCTTCTTCTTCCTCTTCTTCATCATCCTCTTCTTCTTCCTATTCTTCTTCTTCCTCCTCTTCTTCTTCATCCTCTTCTTCATCCTCTGCTTCTTCTCTTCTTCATCCTCGTCTTCTCCTTCTTCATCCTCTTCTTCTTCTTCCTCCTCTTCTTCATCCTCTTCTTCATCATCTTCTTCTTCATCCTCTGCTTCTTCTTCTTCATCCTCTTCTTCTTCATCCTCTTCATCTTCTTCTTCTTCCTCTTCTTGATCCTCTTCTTTTTCCTCTTCTTTTTGTCTTCCTCTTGCAGGTCACTGCTCATGCGCAGATTTTTTTATCGGTAAAAAGATCGGCCGATTTGCCCATCATTGCCGCGAAAATCGGCCAATCGGCAAAATTGGCCGATTTTTTTCCAACTTTACCGATAAAAAAAATCTGCCAAAATACCAAAAAACGGCCGAACAATTAGCCCACTAACGATCCGAAAATCGTCCGATTTTATTTTCGGGCGCAAAATCGGTCGATTTGCGACCCATCTATGGCCTGCATTATGTTGGATAGAAGAAGATTGATGGTGAAAGTTTCCCTTTTATAGTGACATTTTATGGGACTTTGGAATACAAGGGACTTTTCATTCATTTATGTATTGTGAGTTTTTTATATGCACAATATTAGATCGGGCGTGACGCTGCTTATGTATTTGTTGCTATTATAACACATTGGCATCAATAATAATTGATTGGCTGGGGGGGGGGCGCGGGGGTGTTAAATGACTCGAAATAAATGTTGCCAGCCATATGATAATGTCCTTATAATGTATTAGGCACGTTATGTGGTCTCAGCAGTGGTGTGTATATATAATCTAATGAGGGGGGGGTCTAATCAGTCGGACAGGATCTGCATCCCCTACAAATATTCTGGGGGGGGCTTATTCAATAATTGTGTACATGGGTGTGGCCTTGTTGAATATAATCCTCGGGGGCAGGATTAACGGAGTTATCATACCTCTGAATAAACGGATTGGGTCGCGGGGTTCACGAAGGCCGGGGGGGGGGGGGGGGGCTGTGTTTTTCGGATGAACCCCAATGCCATTAAAGTTTAAAAGCGCACAGCTAGCAATTAACGAGGTGTTGCTGAGGAAAGCAGGACGCGTGTTCAGCCGCAGGAAAACATTGTAGTTTATGAATCACTTGTTCAATTCCGATGGAATGCAGCAGACCTCTCTCCGCGCACACCGGCATCGAATCGCTCGTCTTACTGCCCAGGATTTCATCGCACTGATATGACGTGTTGGACACCACTTACCAAAGTTTTCCTTTATTGCTGTCTTGGTCCCCTTTGGGGAGATGCTACTCGCTTCCTGTCTTGGTGTCACCTGGGACAGGAAGTGAGGGGAAATCTCACAAATGGGGACACAAAGTTAAAGCCCTGCCAGATTGGCAACCTGGACCACCATTATCTTATAATATATTATTGTACTATAGTAATTGCTCATTGATACCTCCAACCACAGAGGCTGAATGGTTAGCACTTCTGCCTGGCAAGTACTAGGGTTGCTGGGTAAAGACCCAACCATGGCACCACCTGCCTGAAGTTCTCCCTGTGCGGGTTTATTTTTATTTATTACAGATACTTATATAGCACCGTCAATTTACGCAACGCTTTACATATATATTGTACATTCACATCAGTCCCTAACCCTCAAGGGGTGTACAATCTAAGGTCCCTAACCCTCCAGGGGTGTACAATCTAAGGTCCCTAACCCTCAAGGGGCGTACAATCTAAGGTCCCTAACCCTCAAGGGGCGTACAATCTAAGGTCCCTAACCCTCAAGGGGCGTACAATCTAAGGTCCCTAACTCACATTCATACATACACATACTAGGGACAATTTAGACAGGAGCCAATAAATGTTTTTTTTTTTTTTTTTATGGTTGAACTGGATGGACTTTTCAGCCAGACTAACTATGTAATCTCCCATCTGTCCTTTCGGCCCCAAATCCAATCGCTATCCAAATCTTGTAGACTTCACCTCCGCAACATTTCTAAGATACGCCCGTTCCTAACCCCGGAAACCACTAAGCAACCTGGTTATCTCTCGCCTTGACTATTGTAAGTCCCTCCTCATTGGCCGACCTCATCGCAGGCTAACCCCTCTTCAATGTAAGGGCATTCTTCACACTGACCACCAATGTAAGGGACATTCTTCCTACTGATCACCAATGTAAGGGCATTCTTCCCACTGACCACCAATGTAAGGGCATTCTTCCCACTGACCACCAATGTAAGGGCATTCTTCACACTGACCACCAATGTAAGGGACATTCTTCCTACTGATCACCAATGTAAGGGCATTCTTCCCACTGACCACCAATGTAAGGGCATTCTTCCCACTGACCACCAATGTAAGGGGCATTCTTCCCACTGACATCCAATGTAAGGAGCATTCTTCCCACTGACCACCAATGTAAGGGACATTCTTCCTACTGATCACCAATGTAAGGGCATTCTTCCCACTGACCACCAATGTAAGGGCATTCTTCCCACTGACCACCAATGTAAGGGCATTCTTCCCACTGACCACCAATGTAAGGGGCATTCTTCCCACTGACATCCAATGTAAGGAGCATTCTTCCCACTGATCCCCAATGTAAGGAGCATTCTTCCCACTGACCCCCAATGTAAGGGACATTCTTCCCACTGATCACCAATGTAAGGAACATTCTTCCCACTGATCACCAATGTAAGGAACATTCTTCCCACTGATCACCAATGTAAGGAACATTCTTCCCACTGACCACCAATGTAAGGGGCATTCTTCCCACTGACCACCAATGTAAGGGGCATTCTTCCCACTGACCCCCAATGTAAGGAGCATTCTTCCCACTGACCCCCAATGTAAGGAGCATTCTTCCCACTGACCCCCAATGTAAGGGACATTCTTCCCACTGACCCCCAATGTAAGGAGCATTCTTCCCACTGACCCCCAATGTAAGGGGCATTCTTCCTACTGACCACCAATGTAAGGGACATTCTTCCCACTGATCTCCAATGTAAGGAGCATTCTTCCCACTGACCCCCAATGTAAGGGGCATTCTTCCTACTGACCACCAATGTAAGGGACATTCTTCCCACTGACCACCAATGTAAGGAGCATTCTTCCCACTGAACACCAATGTAGGGGACATTCTTCTCATTGACCCCCAATGTAAGGAACATTCTTCCCACTGACCACCAATGTAAGGGACATTCTTCCCACTGACCCCCAATGTAAGGAGCATTCTTCCCACTGACCCCCCAATGTAAGGGGCATTCTTCCCACTGACCCCCCAATGTAAGGAGCATTCTTCCCACTGACTACCAATGTAAGGATCATTCTTCCCACTGACCCCCCAATGTAAGGGGCATTCTTCCCACTGACCCCCAATGTAAGGAGCATTCTTCCCACTGATCACCAATGTAAGGGTCATTCTTCCCACTAACCCCCCAATGTAAGGAACATTCTTCCCACTGACCACCAATGTAAGGGACATTCTTCCCACTGAACACCAATGTAGGGGACATTCTTTTCATTGACCCCCAATGTAAGGGACATTCTTCCCACTGACCCCCAATGTAAGGGGCATTCTTCCCACTGACCCCCAATGTAAGGGACATTCCTCCCACTGACCCCCAATGTAAGGGCATTCTTCCCACTGACCCCCAATGTAAGGGACATTCTTCCCACTGACCCCCAATGTAAGGGACGTGCCTCTCACTGACCCCCAATGTAAGGGCATTCTTCCCACTGACCCCCAATGTAAGGAGCATTCTTCCCACTGACCCCCAATGTAAGGGGCATTCTTCCCACTGACCCCAATGTAAGGGACATTCTTCCCACTGATCACCAATGTAAGGGGCATTCTTCCCACTGACACCCAATGTAAGGGGCATTCTTCCCACTGACCACCAATGTAAGGAGCATTCTTCCCACTGATCCCCAATGTAAGGGACATTCTTCCCACTGACCCCCAATGTAAGGGACATTCTTCCCACTGACCCCCAATGTAAGGGACATTCTTCCCACTGACCCCCAATGTAAGGGACATTCTTCCCACTGACCACCAATGTAAGGAACATTCTTCCCACTGACCACCAATGTAAGGAACATTCTTCCCACTGATCACCAATGTAAAGAACATTCTTCCCACTGATCACCAATGTAAGGGACATTCTTCCCTCTGACCACCAATGTAAGGAGCATTCTTCCCTCTGACCACCAATGTAAGGAGCATTCTTCCCACTGGCCACCAATGTAAGGGGCATTCTTCCCACTGACCACCAATGTAAGGGGCATTCTTCCCACTGACCCCCAATGTAAGGGACATTCTTCCCACTGATCACCAATGTAAGGAGCATTCCTCCCACTGATTATCACACTAATGTATCATGAGTTGTAGATATAATAATTATTAGCCGGGGTTCCCAGGGATCGGAAAGTTCCTTCAATGGTTCCTCTCTGTTGAAAGGGTTGAGAAAGGCTGATGTAGATGCACAAAGTTTTTGAGGTTTTTTGTTGCTTGCAGTACTTATGTTATTTTTCTTCTATCCCCCCCCCCGGGCCCCTCCAGCCTCCTGATGGGGGCCCGGACTCTCTCCTCTAATGAAATATACTAATTATTACTCTGCAGCAGGCCGGTCTCCGCAGCGCCGGCGTACCCTTCATGAATATCCTTGCGCTTGGGCACCGGCCAACCCCGGCCGAGCCTAACCCCCCCCCCCCCCCCGGGGGCCAGGCGTGAAATCTGCGGGTTCCATCAGTGAATTCCTCCATGATGGATGACTAAGGAGAGAAGAAGCCTTCAGCCTGTTGGCAGTCTGCGGGTGTCATCACTTGCCAGAGCAATAATATTTAAGCTGCATGATATTTATCACGGCGATAATTATTAGTGCGATAATAAATGTATCCGTCGCGGCCAAGATCTGCTCATTATTTTTCCTGGGCCGTAATCATTGCAGCTCAACAAACCGTTGGTTACGTCTTTCAAGACAAGAGCAATGGAACGTGCGGCAACTCACTAATTATAAATATGAATGTTTCTGCTGAGTGTGTCCATTGTCCCGGAGGATGGGCCCATGCTGAATAAATCTTCAGGATCCCAGCATAGAGCAGCATCTAGAGCTCCATACTCCATGCAGATGTATGCTCTGCCGTGTCAGAGCTTTCAATAAAAGCGACCAACATTTCTGATTTTCCACCGCTGATTACTCTGCAGTGGCAGCAAGAGGTCGCAGTACTTCCCCTGGTAATGTTTCTGTCTGCTTTTCTCTCCAGAAGGATGGCGCCATCTTTGCTCATGCATCGTGCAGTGGCAGCAAGAGATCGCAGTACTTCCCCCGGTAATGGCACCATTTGCCCCAAGCCAATTTTCAGCTTTCTGCGCTGTTTCACTTTGAATGACAATTGCGCGGTCATGCAACACTGAACCCATAATACATTTTTATAATTTTTTGGAGACAGATAGAGCTTTCGTTTGCTGGTATTTAATCACCTCTGGGGTTTTTTATTTTTTGATAAATAAACCAAAAACAACTAAAAAAAACACGTTTTTTCTTAGTTTCTGTTATAAAATTTTGTAAATAAGTGATTTTCCTCCTTCACTGATGTGCGCTAATGAGGCTGCAGTGAGGGGCACTGATAGGCTGCAGTGATGGGCACTGATGAGGAGGCACTGGTAGGTGGCACTGATGGGCATTGACAGGCATCACTGATGGGCACTGCAAAGCAGCACTCATATATGGCACTGATAGGCGGCACTGACTGGCACTTTTAGGTGGCACTGATGAGCACTGTTAGGCAGCACTGACGAGCACTGATAGGTGGCACTGACTGGCACTGAAAGGCAGCTCAGATGGGCACTGATATGTGGCATCGATGTGGCACTGATAGGCGGCACTGATAGGTATCACTGATTGGCATTGATAGGTGGCACTGACTGGCACTGAAAGGCAGCTCAGTTGGGCACTGATATGTGGCATGAATGTGGCACTGATAGGCGGCACTGATAGATATCACTGATTGGCATTGATAGGTGGCACTGACTGGCACTGATAGGTGGCACTGAAAGGCAGCTCAGATGGGCACTGATATGTGGCATCGATGTGGCACTGGCAGGTGGCATTGATGAGCACTGACAGGTGGCACTGCTTTGACTACACTGATGATCAGTGTAGATGTCCCCTCTGAGGAATGCCGATTACCGGCTCTCCTCTGTCAGCGTGACGGCTCGTGAGGATAGAAATGCAGATAACAGGCATTTCCCTATTTACATGTGATCAGCTGTGATTGGACACCGCTGATAACATGACCAAGCCGATGTCTTCGGCTCTTTCCGTTGATCCGGTGTGTCCGAGGGACACAGCACACCACCGATCGCCACGCTGCGCGCTCCCGGAGCTGCGCACGCGCGGTTAGAGTGGGAGGACATCATATGACGTCCTATCAGAACGAGAGAACCACCTTGCGCCCCTCATTTCCTTATATGATGGATGACTAAGGAGAGAAGAAGGCGGTTAAAGCGGAGTTCCATCTGAGAGGAAAAAAAAAAGTCAGCAGCTACAAAAACTGTAGCTGCTGACTCTTAAAATACAGACACTTACCTGTCCCTCGGTCCAGCAGTGTCCTCACCACGGCTGGTGTCACTGGCTGTCTTCTTTCCCTGGCGCCGCCATCTTCAGTGTGGGCACCCGGCTGTGACCGCTTGCTGCCCACTGAGCATGTGCGAGAAGCGCTGCACTTTGTGAATGGCCTCATAGTCTTCTGGGACCTGTCACGTGTCTCAGAAGACTACGGGGAGGGAGGAGGACACCTTCCGCTTTCGATTGTGGCGGAAGTGGGAGCGGGTACCTGTGAAATTCAGGTACCCCTCCCCCCTCGCTCCCCAAAGGTGCCAATCCTTAATGGGGGGTGGGGGACAAAGGGTTAAAACGGAACTTCCCCTTTTGGATGGAGGTATGCCATAACCCTGGTATTTTTTTTTTTTAGCTGGCAAAGCTTTTTCATCTAAAACCAATATCAGAGTCCCCGCCCTCCGCCAACCAGCACTTCTTTGGCCACTCCCGTGTGATCAGGGAGTCCAGTATTTGATCCGCTGGTGTCACCGGGTTATCATAGCTACCTCTATGGTTTAGGACAGGGGTTTCCAAACTACAACCCTCCAGGTGTTGAGGAACTGCAAGTCCCATGAGACCTTGCAAGACTCTGACAGCCACAGGCAAGACTCCCAGAGGGAGGGGCATAATGGGACTTGTAGTACTTCAACATCTGGAGGGCAATAGTTTGGAGACCCCTGGTCATGATGTTTGTTTCTGGTTCTGGACAATTTTTTTTTTTGCTAAAACATGAGATCAATTTTTTTTGTTTTTGATCTCATGCTTTCCAGGGTAGAGGTGAGATTTGGAGACCCCAGATGTCTCCATATATAACCTGCTTCTGCCTCTACCAGGACGGCGATCCACCATCTTTATTATTGGGCAAAGTCGTAGGTCCTTTCTAAACATCTAATTTTACTTCTGATCACTATATAAAATCTAAAATATGGCATTCATTTTCTGTATTCTGCAAAAAAACCTGGTTGATCCCGCTGTTCTCTATCTCCCCCTCCTGTCCATGTCCCCAATACAGTTGGGGATTTTGCAGAGCAGCGTTGGCAGCTACTGCACATGCTCGGTTTTTAGTGTATATCTACCCTGAGCATTTCCTCCCTATCACATCTGAGCAGCCCATGTGACTATAGAGTCACACATGTGGGTGTATACACAGTGGTAAATGACAGCCCACCCCCTTCCTCCTCCTCCATGCCCACTAACCAGCTAAACACAATGGGGGTGGGATATTACATCTTGATTGATGGAGGCTTCATCTCCCTGATATTCTAAAACACAGGCTGGAGGGGCGTGACACAGCCTGTGACTGGCAGAAATCTGCCCATGCCATGTTATTGCCAAAAATAATAAAGATTTAATTTCACATATATATTTGTATGATAATTTAAAAATTTTTATTATTGGAATTGATTATTTTTACTTTGTATCCCTCTGTAGGCTGTTTTTTTTTCTTTTTTTTTTCTTTTTTTTTGAACATGTGACCAGCAACAGAGGACTAGAAGCTCCTCCTGCTTATGTTTTCCTGCAAACAGGCTGAGAAAGATCTAGGTCATGTGACAGCTGTATGTCAATCACGGAAAAAGTACTTTTTTGTAAATTAACCACTTTATTACTGTGCCATAGCCGAAAGACTCCTACAGTGGGGTTCTATTGTTCTGGGAGGGTGTTTATAGATATCTTCCGAGAACGCACATCCCCCGAACGACCTGGGGCGTGAATCGGGCAGCATGGTCTGTGACCCCTCGTAATGGGCACAGCAGGTATGCAGACCTGTTGCAGGGATGATGAGAGCCTCCCTGCTTATACTTTGACTTCCCTGGTTCCCCCCTCACCAACATGCGAACAACATTTTTTAAATGAAATCTTTCTGTTTTCATTGCATACCTTATTTTAGACCCAGTGTGATGTCATTCCCGGGTCTCTTTGCTTCTCTGTGCAATGCAAGCAGATCATGGCTGGTGATAGTGGCTGGAAAGTTGCTCTACATAGCATATTGAAAACATCTCTGCGCCCTGTCTCAGGAGTCCTCTCAGGTGCCCTCAGCTTTGGGGCTGGGCCAGGGGCAGTTAGGATAGGGAGGAAAGTGTTAGATGATGCTGGACATCCTCCAGCCAGGAAATGAGGCAGAGCTCCATCTGACTTGCTGCAGTTTCTAATGCACATGGTGAGAAGCTCACAGTGTGCGGTGAAATCAGAATAAGCCATTTCAGACCAGGAGAGGAGCCGGTACAACTGTGCAAGACTGAAGGGAAGGCCGGAGTTCTTCTTTAAGGTTGCATTAACACCTGTACGTTTCCTGAACATGGGTCAAAGCATACAAAATTGTATTTGGTTTTCAATCGTGGCTCTCGCTTGTGGTGACATTGATTTTTAATGGCACCCCAAGCCCGGGTAGCCAACCCGTGTTTTGTCTCATGACAAAACACTCTACAAACGTGCCAAAATTCGCACGCTGCAAAAACTCCTGATGCTCCACGGCTGAAAAGGATCCAGAGCTACTTTGGGATGTTTGTTGTGCATCAGGCTGCCCTAGATGCAACGTACATTAATTATTTATATATTATTATTATACAGGATTTATATTATTATTATTATACAGGATTTATATTATTATTATTATACAGGATTTATATTATTATTATACAGGATTTATATATTATTATTATTATACAGGATTTATATTATTATTATTATTATTCAGGATTTATATTATTATTATTATACAGGATTTATATTATTATTCAGGATTTATATTATTATACAGGATTTATATTATTATTATACAGGATTTATATATTATTATTATTATTCAGGATTTATATTATTATTATTATACAGGATTTATATATTATTATTATTATACAGGATTTATATATTATTATTATACAGGATTTATATTATTATTATTATACAGGATTTATATTATTATTATTATTATACAGGATTTATATATTATTATTATTATTATTATACAGGATTTATATTATTATTATACAGGATTTATATTATTATACAGGATTTATATATTATTATTATTATTATTATACAGGATTTATATTATTATTATACAGGATTTATATATTATTATTATTATTATACAGGATTTATATATTATTATTATTATTATTATACAGGATTTATATTATTATTATTATTATTATTATTCAGGATTTATATTATTATTATACAGGATTTATATAGCGCCAACAGTTTGCTCAGCACTTTACAATATAAATTTGAAACAAAAAATGCGAGTGAGGTGTGATTGGGGCCTAACTCTACTGGAAATGGAAGTATTGGTTTTGGTTGGACCGATCCTTTAAGCACGGTTCACACCTATGCAGTTTGCGTTTGATCCGTTTCTGCGGTGCGTTATTGCACATGCATTTCTTTTTTTTAACTGGTTGCTGGGCACAATAAAAAGCAAAACGCATCAAAAATGCACTACAGACTTTTCTGCAGCGTCTCCATTGAAGTCTATAGAACACAAATCGCAATGTTGCACAGTGGCTATGTGGTTAGTCCTTCCACCTGGCAGTACTAGGTTTGAATCCCAATCACGGCACCACCTGCCTGGAGTTTGCATGCTCTCCCTGTGCCTGCGTGGGTTTCCTCCGGATACTCCAGTTTCCTCCCACACTCCAAAGACATGCTGGTAGGTTAATTGTCTCCTGTCTAAATTGTCCCTAGTATGTGTATGTATGAATGTGAGTTAGGGACCTTAGATTGTACACCCCTTGAGGGTCAGGGACTGATGTGAATGTACAATATATATGTAAAGTGCTGAGTACATTGATGGGGATATATAAGTACCTGAAATAAAATAAAATAAATAATTTGGACAGACATCAGTGACACCATAAGTATGGCCTCATTACCTCTTTCTGGAAACACACATCAGACTGCCAATAGGTTCTACATAAAGCCAGAGGAAAAGAATAAACAACAGAAAGCCTCAGATATATATAAGGAAATGACTCCAGGGGCCACCCAAACACTGCAGACAAGCCCCAAATGGGGAACAGGTGTGTCCACGGTGTGTGGGAGGGCCGCTCCCCGCCAAACGATCCATGCCAGGTTCCAAGATGGCGTCGCAGGCCGCAGTGCGCATGACTAGAAGTAGTGCAAGCACGATGCAAAGTCATACCTGAAATAAATGTTTCGTATTTAAAAAAAAGTCTCTGACACTTTCCGAAAACGCAGCGAGTGAAAACGCAGAGATGTGAACGTGTCCCATAGGAAATCATGTTAAATGGACTGCTGTGTGTTTCCGCAAAATGCAGCAGAAAACACATAGGTGTGAACCTAGACTACGTTTTCACCCGGTGCGTTTTTTGGAAAGGGGCAGTTACTTTTTTTAACCCCCCCGGTCACACCAAACCCAACTTTGAAATTGCGTGCCTTACAGTGAAGTCGCAGGATTTCAAAATCAGATGACACGCCAATTTCAGGTGCGATTTGCAAGACATCTGACACAGATGTCTATGGAAATCGCACCAAAAGTAGAACATGTAGTACTTCAGAAAGATTGGACCGCTGTAATTGCGGACAATAGGGTGCGAATTGGCATCCGATTTGCAAGTCGCATGGCATGCAAATCGCATGTCAAGTCGCACCCGATGTGCCCGAGGTGTAAACACAAAACGTTGCGATTTTGGTTATATAGACTTCAATGGAGAAGCTGCATAGAAGCATGTTGTGCGTTTTTGATGCATTTTTGAGGCGTTTCGTGTTTTTAATCTGCCCAGCAACCAGTTTTAAAAAAAAATGCATGTGCAAAAACGAACCGCAGAAACGGATCAAACACAAACTGCACAGGTGTAAACCTAGCCTTATGCAGGCCATAGGCGGTACGAAAATTAGCCGTTTTTTCATTCGAAAGATTAATCGGCTGATTTTCGCACTATTAGTGGGTTCATTCGTCAGCCGTTTTTCGCATTTTCTCTACTTTTGGATTATCAGTCATGTTGGAAAATTCGTGGAAAATGACCGATTTTCGTGTCAGTGATGGTCAAATCGTACGATCGTTTTTGCGAAAAAAAATATGCGCAGGAGCCGTGACCTGTTATGTCATGATTTTTGTGACTTGGTCGACCGATTTTCGCAATAATTGGTGGTTACGTCGGTTTAACGAACAACTGATGTTTCCTTTATCGGATGAAAAAACGGCCGGTTTTCGAGTCGTCTAGGGCCTGCATTAGTGGGACAATGGCATCGGCTGATTTTCGCACTGTTAGTGGGGCAATGGCATCGGCTGATTTTCGCACTGTTAGTGGGGCAATGGCATCGGCTGATTTTCGCAGAAGTTGTGGGGCAATGGCATCGGCTGATTTTCGCACTGTTAGTGGGGCAATGGCATCGGCCGATTTTCGCACTGTTAGTGGGGCAATGGCATCGGCTGATTTTCGCACTGTTAGTGGGGCAATGGCATCGGCTGATTTTCGCAGTGTTGTGGGGCAATGGCATCGGCCGATTTTCGCACTGTTAGTGGGGCAATGGCATCGGCTGATTTTCGCACTGTTAGTGGGGCAATGGCATCGGCTGATTTTCGCACTGTTAGGGGTGCAATGGCATCGGCTGATTTTCGCACTGTTAGTGGGGCAATGGCATCGGGCGATTTTCGCACTGTTAGTGGGGCAATGGCATCGGCTGATTTTCGCACTGTTAGGGGTGCAATGGCATCGGCTGATTTTCGCACTGTTAGTGGGGCAATGGCATCGGACGATTTTTGCACTGTTAGTTGGGCAATGGCATCGGCCGATTTTCGCACTGTTAGTGGGGCAATGGCATCGGCCGATTTTCGCACTGTTAGTGGGGCAATGGCATCGGCCGATTTTCGCACTGTTAGTGGGGCAATGGCATCGGCTGATTTTCGCACTGTTAGTGGGACAATGGCATCGGCTGATTTTTGCACTGTTAGTGGGACAATGGCATCGGCTGAGTTTCGCACTGTTAGTGGGGCAATGGCATCGGCCGATTTTCGCACTGTTAGTGGGACAATGGCATCGGCTGATTTTTGCACTGTTAGTGGGGCAATGGCATCGGCTGATTTTCGCACTGTTAGTGGGACAATGGCATCGGCTGATTTTCGCACTGTTAGTGGGGCAATGGTATTGGCCGATTTTCACACTGTTAGTGGGAGAATGGCATCGGCCGATTTTCGCACTGTTAGTGGGGCAATGGCATTGGCCGATTTTCGCACTGTTAGTGGGGCAATGGCATCGGCCGATTTTCGCACTGTTAGTGGGGCAATGGCATCGGCTGATTTTCGCTCTGTTAGTGGGGCGATGGCATCGGCTTATTTTCGCACTGTTAGTGGGGCAATGGCATCGGCCGATTTTCGCACTGTTAGTGGTGCAATGGCATCGGCCGATTTTCGCACTGTTAGTGGGGCAATGGCATCGGCTGATTTTCGCACTGTTAGTGGGGCAATGGCATCGGCTGATTTTCGCACTGTTAGCGGGGCAATGGTATCGGCCGATTTTCGCACTGTTTGTGGGGCAATGGCATCGGCTGATTTTCACACTGTTAGGGGTGCAATGGCATCGGCCGATTTTCGCAGTGTTAGTGGGGCAATGGCATCGGCTGATTTTCGCACTGTTAGTGGGGCAATGGCATCGGCTGATTTTCGCACTGTTAGTGGGGCAATGGCATCGGCTGATTTTCGCACTGTTAGTGGGGCAATGGCATCGGCTGATTTTCGCACTGTTAGTGGGGCAATGGCATCGGACGATTTTCGCACTGTTAGTTGGGCAATGGCATCGGCTGATTTTCGCACTGTTAGTGGTGCAATGGCATCGGCTGATTTTCGCACTGTTAGTGAGGCGATGGCATCAGCCGATTTTCGCACTGTTAGTGGGGCAATGGCATCGGCTGATTTTCGCACTGTTAGTGGGACAATGGCATCGGCTGATTTTTGCACTGTTAGTGGGACAATGGCATCGGCTGAGTTTCGCACTGTTAGTGGGGCAATGGCATCGGCCGATTTTCGCACTGTTAGTGGGACAATGGCATTGGCTGATTTTTGCACTGTTAGTGGGGCAATGGCATCGGCTGATTTTCGCACTGTTAGTGGGACAATGGCATCGGCTGATTTTCGCACTGTTAGTGGGGCAATGGTATTGGCCGATTTTCACACTGTTAGTGGGAGAATGGCATCGGCCGATTTTCGCACTGTTAGTGGGGCAATGGCATTGGCCGATTTTCGCACTGTTAGTGGGGCAATGGCATCGGCCGATTTTCGCACTGTTAGTGGGGCAATGGCATCGGCTGATTTTCGCTCTGTTAGTGGGGCGATGGCATCGGCTTATTTTCGCACTGTTAGTGGGGCAATGGCATCGGCCGATTTTCGCACTGTTAGTGGTGCAATGGCATCGGCCGATTTTCGCACTGTTAGTGGGGCAATGGCATCGGCTGATTTTCGCACTGTTAGTGGGGCAATGGCATCGGCTGATTTTCGCACTGTTAGCGGGGCAATGGTATCGGCCGATTTTCGCACTGTTTGTGGGGCAATGGCATCGGCTGATTTTCACACTGTTAGGGGTGCAATGGCATCGGCCGATTTTCGCAGTGTTAGTGGGGCAATGGCATCGGCTGATTTTCGCACTGTTAGTGGGGCAATGGCATCGGCTGATTTTCGCACTGTTAGTGGGGCAATGGCATCGGCTGATTTTCGCACTGTTAGTGGGGCAATGGCATCGGCTGATTTTCGCACTGTTAGTGGGGCAATGGCATCGGACGATTTTCGCACTGTTAGTTGGGCAATGGCATCGGCTGATTTTCGCACTGTTAGTGGTGCAATGGCATCGGCTGATTTTCGCACTGTTAGTGAGGCGATGGCATCAGCCGATTTTCGCACTGTTAGTGGGGCAATGGCATCGGCCGATTTTCTCATTGTTAGTGGGGCAAATGGCATCGGACGATTTTCACACTGTTAGTGGGGACAACGGCATTGGCTGATTTTCGCGGTTCCTCCTCATTTCTTTTATCGGTCACGCTGGAAAATTTGGGAAAAACTGCCGATTTTCGCAATCATTGGTGGCAACAGAACGACCGATGTTTCGTTTTTCGGATGAAAAATCGACCGATAAATGAACTGTCTATGGCGTGCATAAAGCCTAGTGTAGCCTAATTATTATATCCTCTAATTGTACCAAAATGTATCAATTTGTAACAAAAACTTGTTTCCTGGCAGATCGCCGTAGTCGGTCAGGCTGGATCTCAGCCAGCGTCACACACCAGCGGGTCACAGAGATCCATGACCCCGGTCGTCCCCATCTAATTTGTCCTAGTGCTCTGCCGTGTAGCAGACGCTCCCCCCCCCCCCCGCAGATAATAATGGAGAGTGCTTATAAAAATTCATAGCACATTCAGCGGCAGAGTATATGGCAGAGCGTCCAGGGGGGGGGGGGCGGGGGAGGGACGCTCCGCACAATCACACACACTGCGGAGCTCAGACGCTTCCCATACTGTTGCTGCCACTCAGGTTGTCATTGAGTCTTCCCGTCCCCAGACCGCGTCTTGCCTGGCATCGTCATGGCACGGCATCCTGCGCTCGTCACTGCGTGGGAAGCGGGCACCGCTACAGGTCTGCGCCCCTCCCGGGCTCAGGATCTTGGACTTCATTGTCGTTCCCGGGATTGCTGAGTCTGCTGACAACTCTGAATGCCTAAATCATCCTTGACGAGGATGAAGACGCATTTCGGGGCCATTGGGCTGGGGTGGTCTTAGCGAGCGGACGCGGACTTGTGCGGGTGGATCAGTCGACACTGGAAAAGGGATCTTTTTTGTTAGAATGACGCGGCTGACTCGGTGCTTCGCCTGGCTCCTGCAATGGGGGAAATATATTTTCACCTGCCTGGTTCCCGTACGCCTGTGTCGGAGCGACAAGGTGAGTGTCAGCCTTCTGTATGCATATAGTCCCGAATGTGGGAATTTTGGTCAATTTTATTCATGTGAAGCATGGAGGCCAACTCTGCAGTGCTTTACGGAGGATATTCGACCATTTATATACATTCCCACCAGGGACCATACCCATTTCCATTAATGTCTACCACTAGGGACCATGCAGATGAAAGCCAAGTATCATGATGGGCTGAGGGAGATGATTGGAGCATTCTATAGAAACTCAACAAACCTCATGCAGATAGTGGTGCTTGATGAAATTGAATCCAGGACCAAAGTGCTGCAGGGGACGTGTTCTAACTCCTGAGCCACTAAACCTCCAATGCCTAGTCAGGCCATGCTGACACCTGTTGTCCCCACAACACTAGACCTTCTCCATTGTCTACAGCTTTGCTGCTCCTCCAGCTAGATTTACAGGACCCATAATGGCCCCTTGTGGCTTATTGTTACATGTATGTGGGCACCTCAGGTCCCGGGACCATACCTGTAGAGCAGAGGTCTCCAAAATGTTCAGTCCAAGAGCCACATCATGTATTTTACAAATGATCGCAGGCCGAAAAAAAATATATAAATTTTTATAAATGACTGAACACGCTCCAAGAAATAACTTCAGAAACCCCCCATCATATCAGAAGTCCTCCCATCACGCGTGAAGTCCCGCCCATCACGCGTGAAGTCCCGCCCATCACGCGTGAAGTCCCCCCCCATCACGCGTGAAGTCCCCCCCCATCACGCGTGAAGTCCCCCCCCATCACGCGTGAATTCCCCCCCCCATCACGCGTGAATTCCCCCCCCCATCACGCGTGAATTCCCCCCCCATCACGCGTGAATTCCCCCCCCATCACGCGTGAAGTCCCCCCCCATCACGCGTGAATTCCCCCCCCATCACGCGTGAAGTCCCCCCCCATCACGCGTGAAGTCCCCCCCCCATCACGCGTGAAGTCCCCCCCCATCACGCGTGAAGTCCCCCCCCCCATCACGCGTGAAGTCCCCCCCCCCATCACGCGTGAAGTCCCCCCCCCCATCACGCGTGAAGTCCCCCCCCATCACGCGTGAAGTCCCTTTTATAAATGAATGAACACACTTCAAGAAATAAGAACTCCCCCTCCATCATATCAGAAGTTCCTTTCACATCAGAAGCCTCCTCATCTTGTGAGAAGTTCCCCCCCATCATATGAGAAGTTCCCCCCCATCACGTGAGAAGTTCCCCCCCATCATATGAGAAGTTCCCCCCCATCACGTGAGAAGTTCCCCCCCATCACATGAGAAGTTCCCCTTTCATATCAGAAACCTCCCCGTCACATCAGAAGTCCCCCCTTCATATCAGAAGCCCCCCCATCACATCAGAAGTCACCCCTTCATATCAGAAGCCCCCCCATCACATCAGAAGTCACCCCTTCATATCAGAAACCTCCCCCATTATGTCAGAAGTCACCCCTTCATATCAGAAGCCCCCCCATCACATCAGAAGTCACCCCTTCATATCAGAAGCCCCCCCCCATAATGTCAGAAGTCACCCCTTCCTATCAGAAGCTCCCCCATCATGTCAGAAGTCACTCCTTCATATCAGAAGCCCCCCCGCCCCATCACGTCAGAAGTCACTCCTTCATATCAGAAGCCCCCCCATCACGTCAGAAGTCACCCCTTCATATCAGAAACCTCCCCCATCATGTCAGAAGTCACCCCTTCATATCAGAAGCCCCCCCATCACATCAGAAGTCACCCCTTCATATCAGAAGCTCCCCCATCATGTCAGAAGTCACTCCTTCATATCAGAAGCCCCCCCCCCAATCACGTCAGAAGTCACCCCTTCATATCAGAAACCTCCCCCATTATGTCAGAAGTCACCCCTTCATATCAGAAGCCCCCCCATCACATCAGAAGTCACCCCTTCATATCAGAAGCCCCCCCCCATAATGTCAGAAGTCACCCCTTCCTATCAGAAGCTCCCCCATCATGTCAGAAGTCACTCCTTCATATCAGAAGCCCCCCCGCCCCATCACGTCAGAAGTCACTCCTTCATATCAGAAGCCCCCCCATCACGTCAGAAGTCACCCCTTCATATCAGAAACCTCCCCCATCATGTCAGAAGTCACCCCTTCATATCAGAAGCCCCCCCATCACATCAGAAGTCACCCCTTCATATCAGAAGCTCCCCCATCATGTCAGAAGTCACTCCTTCATATCAGAAGCCCCCCCCCCAATCACGTCAGAAGTCACTCCTTCATATCAGAAGCCCCCCCATCACGTCAGAAGTCACCCCTTCATATCAGAAGCCCCCCCATCACGTCAGAAGTCACCCCTTCATATCAGAAGCCTCCCCATCGCATCAGAGGTTACCCATCACATGAGAATTTCCCCCCATTCAAGTAAGAAGGTCCCCCCATAACGTGATAAGTGCCCCCCCATCACATGAGAAGTTTCCCTTTCATATCAGAAGCCCCCCATCATGTCAGGTGTCATCCATTCATATCAGAGGCCCCCCTTCGCATCATAGGTTCCCCATTACATGAGAATCCCCCCCATCAAGTAAGAAGTCTCCCCATCACTTGAGAAGTCCCCCATCATGTCAGAATCCCCTCTTCAGAAGCCTTGCCATCACATCAGAGTCCCCTTTCACAACAGAAGCCCCCCATCACTTTAGAGCCCCCTGTTACATATCCGGATCCCCATCAGAAACAGACACTGACCAATCTGATTCCCCAGTTAGTGGACGGAGTCTGAGGATACATCACTGGCCCCAGCTACGGACCGGGTAAAATCTTGTAGCGGGCCGGATGCGGCCCAGGGGCCGGAGATTGGATACCCCTGCTGTAGAGGATCATATAGATGAGAGCGCCACAAAGCCTGATTCAGTCCAGTAAGAATTTTATTTCCATGGCATGAGATCCGGGTCACCAATCTAACAGACTGTCGGTTTGGTGTCCCAGATCTCATGCTATCCGTATTGATTTAGCAGTTTTTGTCCAGTATAGATCTGAATTCACAGGCCCTGATGAAGAGTTCTGAACCCGAAAACCCTCCCACTTCCCACATGGAAGAAAATATATTTGAAATATATTTAAAAAATATTCTTCCCAAATATATTGACATATATTTGAAATGTATTTCAATAAAAAAATATAAAATTATATATATACTCATACTGCATGTTGAAATGCGTGTTTTTATTACAAAATGTATGA
>NW_028318119.1:347500-397500 GCF_062004578.1 Staurois parvus | reverse complement strand
GTTATAAACTAATTTGGGTTTTTTTTTTTTTTTTACTAAAAAGATAACTGAATACATTTTGGCCGAGATTTATGAAGAAGGATTATTTATTTGCAAACTTTTATAAGAAAAACACTTTTTTTCAAAATTTTTGGACTTTTTCATTTATATAGGAAAAAAAATAAAAATCCCAGTGGTGAATAAAAACCACCAAAATAAAGCTTTATCTGTATAAACAAAATGCTAAAAAATTCATATGGGTACAGTGTTGCATGACCGCGCAAATGTCATTCAAAGTGCGACAGCGCTGAAAGCTGAAAATTGGCCTGGACAGGAACGGGGTGAAAGTGTCCGGACTGGAAGGGGGGGGGGGAAAGTGTCCGGACTGGAAGGGGGGGAAAGTGTCCGGACTGGAAGGGGGGGGAAAGTGTCCGGACTGGAAGGGGGGGAAAGTGTTCGGACTGGAAGGGGGGGAAAGTGTCCGGACTGGAAGGGGATGAAAGCGTCCAGACTGGAAGGGGGGGAAAGCGTCCAGACTGGAAGGGGGGGAAAGCGTCCGGACTGGAAGGGGGTGAAAATGTCCGGACTGGAAGGGGGAGAAAGTGTCCGGAGTGGAAGGGGGGGAAAACGTCCGGACTGGAAGGGGGTGAAAGCGTCCGGACTGGAAGGGGGTGAAAGTGTCCGGACTGGAAGGGGGTGAAAGTGTCCGGACTGGAAGGGGGTGAAAGTGTCCGGACTGGAAGGGGGGAAAGTGTCCGGACTGGAAAGGGGGGAAAGTGTCCGGACTGGAAAGGGGGGAAAGTGTCCGGACTGGAAGGGGGGGAAAGTGTCCGGACTGGAAGGGGGGGAAAGTGTCCGGACTGGAAGGGGGTGAAAGTGTCCGGACTGGAAAGGGGGGAAAGTGTCCGGACTGGAAGGGGGTGAAAGTGTCCGGACTGGAAGGGGGGGAAAGTGTCCGGACTGGAAGGGGGGGAAAGTGCCCGGACTGGAAGGGGGTGAAAGTGTCCGGACTGGAAGGGGGTGAAAGTGTCCGGACTGGAAGGGGGTGAAAGTGTCCGGACTGGAAGTGGGTGAAAGTGTCCGGACTGGAAGGGGGGGAAAGTGTCCGGACTGGAAGGGGGGGAAAGTGTCCGGACTGGAAGTGGGTGAAAGTGTCCGGACTGGAAGGGGGGGAAAGTGTCCGGACTGGAAGGGGGGGAAAGTGTCCGGACTGGAAGGGGGTGAAAGTGTCCGGACTGGAAGGGGGGAAAGTGTCCGGACTGGAAGGGGGTGAAAGTGTCCGGACTGGAAGGGGGTGAAAGTGTCCGGACTGGAAGGGGGGGAAAGTGTCCGGACTGGAAGGGGGGAAAGTGTCCGGACTGGAAGTGGTTAAGAAAGGTACACTATTTATAAATCAGCTTGTTTTCTCCCAAGAGTCACACATTTTGTTCTAATTGGTCACAACCCTGGGTGAAAGTTGGGTGAAACAATGTATCAACCGACTCCTATGTGTTTTGGGTGTATTGGTTGTTTTCACATCTCACAGTTTCATTCGGCCTCCCTCCGCGTGCCGTTTCCCACGCACGGCGTTAACAAATTGACACTTTTTTACGGCTTGTTTGATGTGGAGAATGGGAACATCAGAAGAGTGGAGTGTGTTTTGCCAAGACTGCCCAGTAAATCATTGACAGCTCGGCCTTTAACTGCTACAACAGCCAACAGCAAATGCTTCTATAGAAACAAGGACAAAGCTCTATCACCAGGACTTGTCCCATGGTAAATAAACCGCCTACTACAAGCTAGGTCAGGCTATGCTGGCGCGGGGATATTCCTCGAAGAAGGTAGAACCTGTTTATAACAAAAAAAAGGGGGGGGGTGAATTGTATGTTCAACAATTCCCCTTTTATCTTATGTTTGCTCGATATGTAAACCCTCACCCTGTAAAACAACCCATTCAGTGTAAAATAGAAATGAAAGGTGAAACATTTGCATATAGTTATAAATACATTGTTTTTCCCCTTACTAAGTGACCACTTATCCTCTGCATAAGAGCTGGGGAGGAGAAACAGCAGCACACTGATCTTCCCAGTGAATGGCTGTGCAGGGGGGAGAGGGGTTGAGACAGCAGAAGTCTGATTATTGGAGGAGAGCAGGCTAAGTTCCCAGCACAGCTTGAGAACTGACCACACTGTGCTTTCATGCCTAGTGTGCCTTGGGAGCGATGCCAGCAGACTTTTATTATATCCTGCAGGTGTGGTGCACTTTCAGAAAGTGCACCAAACCCGCAGGATATAATCTTGGCTTCCCATTACCCAACAGATACAACTCAAAACATTAACAATAATATATAAAGCCATTTATAACCCACCAATCTTGTCTCCAAATATCACCCAAACCATCCTCTCCG
Organism: Staurois parvus; assembly: GCF_062004578.1. Taxonomy (NCBI): domain Eukaryota; kingdom Metazoa; phylum Chordata; class Amphibia; order Anura; family Ranidae; genus Staurois; species Staurois parvus. The sequence goes on along the minus strand of NW_028318119.1, from coordinate 395,135 downwards.
CTCCTCGCACGACCCCCTGCTCTCTAGCTCCCTTGTCTCCTCCTTCCATGCTCGTCTCCAGGATTTCTCCAGAGCTTCCCCATCATCTGCAACTCTCTACCCCAATTTATCAGACTATCGCCTACTCTTCTCACTTTCAGGCGATCTCTGAAAACCGATCTCTTCAGGGAAGCCCTCAGCTAATAATGGAATCTTCTACTCCTCCTACCAGTCCATCCCCCACAGTTATTACCTTTTGTAACACTAGCCCCTCCCTCCTAGATTGTAAGCTCCCAGGATCAGGGCCCTCCTATCCCTCTTGTATTGAACTCTATTGCTGCTGTATTGTCTCCCGTTATATTGTAAAGCGCTGAGCAAACTGTTGGCGCCATATAAATCCTGTATAATAATAATAAGTCCATGGCTCAGTGCAGCTGACCCACAGAATATAATAGAAGTCCATGGCTCAGTGCAGCTAACCCGCAGGATATAATAGAAGTCCATGGCTCAGTGCAGCTAACCCGCAGGATATAATAGAAGTCCATGGCTCAGTGCAGCTAACCCGCAGGATATAATAGAAGTCCATGGCTCAGTGCAGCTAACCCGCAGGATATAATAGAAGTCCATGGCTCAGTGCAGCTAACCCGTAGGATATAATAGAAGTCCATGGCTCAGTGCAGCTGACCCACAGGATATAATAGAAGTCCATGGCTCAGTGCAGCTAACCCACAGGATATAATAGAAGTCCATGGCTCAGTGCAGCTGACCCACAGAATATAATAGAAGTCCATGGCTCAGTGCAGCTAACCCGCAGGATATAATAGAAGTCCATGGCTCAGTGCAGCTAACCCACAGGATATAATAGAAGTCCATGGCTCAGTGCAGCTGACCCGCAGGATATAATAGAAGTCCATGGCTCAGTGCAGCTAACCCGCAGGATATAATAGAAGTCCATGGCTCAGTGCAGCTGACCCACAGAATATAATAGAAGTCCATGGCTCAGTGCAGCTAACCCAAAGGATATAATAGAAGTCCATGGCTCAGTGCAGCTGACCCACAGAATATAATAGAAGTCCATGGCTCAGTGCAGCTAACCCACAGGATATAATAGAAGTCCATGGCTCAGTGCAGCTAACCCGCAGGATATAATAGAAGTCCATGGCTCAATGCAGCTGACCCGCAGAATATAATAGAAGTCCATGGCTCAGTGCAGCTGACCCGCAGGATATAATAGAAGTCCATGGCTCAGTGCAGCGAACCCGCAGGATATAATAGAAGTCCATGGCTCAGTGCAGCTAACCCGCAGGATATAATTGAAGTCAATGGCTCAGTGCAGCTAACCCACAGGATATAATAGAAGTCCATGGCTCAATGCAGCTAACCCGCAGGATATAATAGAAGTCCATGGCTCAATGCAGCTGACCCGCAGGAAAGCCACAAGTGCACTGCGCTGCACCCATGGATTAGTGATAAAGCAGCCCAATAGTTATCGATCCTGAACACCCCATTCACACTTGTGCGACTTTTCATACAACTTTGGACATCAGAGTTGCATGACAAGTCGTACCCCAAGTTTTGCAATGATAACCATTGATATATATGTGACTTAAAGCAGAGTTCCACTCACACTGTACAAAAACTGTAGCTGCTGACTTTTAAAAAGCAGCCACTCACCTGTCCCACGATCCCGCGGTGTGTCCCCCCGCAGTTTGTTTCACTGGCCGTCCTGTGTTCCAGGTGCCGGCCTCTTCAGTGTGAGCACCCGGCTATGACAGCTTGTGGCTTTCCCCGCCGGGTGCCCACTGCAGATGCGCTTCCTGAATGGCCCCGTAGTCTTCTGGGACCTGTCACGTGTCCCAGAAGACTACGGAGAGGGAGGGTAGGAGGACAACTTCCGCTTCCGATCGCCCAGGCCAGTGGTGGGCAACTGTGGCCCGCCAGCTGTTGGTGAACTACAAGTCCCATCATGCCTCTGCCTTTGGGAGTCATGCTTGTAACTGTCAGTTTTGCAATGCCTCATGGGACTTGTAGTTCTACAACAGCTGGAGGGCCACAGTTGCCCACCCCTGGCCTAGGCGATCGCAGCGGAAGTGGGAGCAGGTACCTGTCAATTTCGGGTACTCACTCCCCCACGCTCCCCAGAGGTGCCAATCCATAATGGGGAGCGGGGGACCAGTCTTTAAAGCAGAACTTCCCCTTTTGGGTGGGACTCCACTTTAACAATGCAGCAACTTCGAAGTAGTTCATGCGCTACTTTGGTTCGACTTTCATAGACTTCAATTTTAACCCTCAAAAGTTGCATAAAAGTCGTACCTGAATGTTTTACATGCAACAGTGTGTCTGACTTTGTAGAGGGACATTCACATCCAAGTTGCATCAAAGTTGCACTCCAAAGTCACACAACCTTTGGCGTCGTACAAGTGTGAATGGAGCCTTAATAGGAGCTAATATGCCCGTCGCAGAAGTGCAGTGTATGTGATGTTTATTTCACTGACCTTCTTCTTCTCTTCCAGCTTCTGCTGCCTTCGCTCTCCAGGCTGCTAGAAAGGTCCCAGGTGAAGGCACTTTGCATCATTCCGCCTGGGACAGGAGCTGGCGCTACAGAGGAAGCATCAAGTCGTGCGGTGTGTGCTCCCTCCATGGCCACCGGCTTGCTCCGGCTCAATGCAATCTGATGCTTTGGGATGGGACAGGAGCTGGTGCTACAGAGGAAGCATCAACCCGTGCGGTGCGTGCTCCCTCCGTGGCCATCGGCTTGCTCCGGCTCAATGCAAACTGATGCTTTGGGATGGTGGGTTGGCAAGCTCAGATCACGATCAATGGGTTGCTGACCCCGGGCATGCAGTACCCTGGTTTGAGGTTGGAAGCCACATTCGAGGGCTACACAGGCCATGGGTTGAACACCCCTCTTGTAATATATGACGTTGTTGTTCTTGGTCTTTTTCACACGCACTAATGGTCTGTCTGAAGTCATACAAGTATGGCCCGGTGGTGTGAGGGACGTGATCTTTGGCCTGAAAAAATTAGTACTAAAACGTTCTCTTCTTTTCCATCTCAGAAGCTCAAGAGGGAGACGCAAATTCTCATTCCCTTGCTTGTCCAAGGGTTGTATTTTTCCCTTTGAAGATGGTGCCAGTCTTGTTTTTTTCCCCCCGAACATTCTGTGGGAACTGGAGAGCCTACAATGGGTTGAGTCACAGACACGGGGGCCAACACATGAATTTCTCTGAATCCCCAGTGCCGTGGGACTTGCTGAACCTTCTTTCCGTTGCTCTTCCCAACTTCTTCTCCTAGCAGTAGGAAATGACACACACAGAACATCTGCTAATGGTGCATGAAGGGCCATGTCTATCAGAGCTCCCACTTAATAATAGCAGACAGATGTGCCGCCTTTACTTCTGCCCTAGTCAACCTTTTAATTCACAACAGCTTTCTGTGTCTGAAGAGCTTTGGTGTCACCGGGTGACCTTCTGGAGGTCAGGAGTCATTCAGGCAGGAGGCTGACCTGCTGAGCATACAGGAACCTTCATACTGTTTTAGGAGGTGTATCTACCCAAAAGATGGTATTCCAGGCCTGGTTGGATGCTGGTGGGTGAATCACCCGCTGACCTTTTGTATTTTGCAGTGGGTTGGAGGTGAGACATCAGCTGTCTGCTTGATCTGGTGGTATTCGTAGATGCTACAAACATTCAGTCTACTGTGTGTTGGTGAATTGCATATCTCCAGTCATTGATGGCGTTTCTTCTTGTCTATCACAAATAAATACCAATGATCTAAATCAGGGGTGACAATCTCACTTTCCTAGCCGGCTGCATCAGCATTGTGCTTGCCTTTAAAGGGCCAGTTGTATCTGTAAGACTAGATGTCCAGAGCACCCCACCACCCCTACATCCGATATCAAGAGCCTCCCACTATAAGAAGTCAAGAGTCCTCTACCCTCCCTTACATCACAGTACACCCTCCTCTTACCTTGTGCTGCTGCAGGGAAGAAGTTGGGGGTGGAGCTGGGAAGCAGAAAGTGCAGGGTCTGGAGGAGGACCAGAGCAGGGCTGGAGTCTGCTGAATGGTGAAACCAGGGGAGGCAGAGACGAGGTGGTGCTGCGGCCTCATAGAGAGGAGTTCTGAGACGGGGGGGGGAGGGGGGAAAAGGTTTGAGACGAGGTGGTGCTGCACCTGTACAGAGCGGAGGAGTTCTGTCCTCTTCTCTGCTGCTAATTGCTGAGACGGGGGGAAGGGGGAGCAAAGACGAGCCTCTCCACTGCTGCATGGAGAAATGAAGGATCTGGTGGAGGAGTTCTGTCATCCTCTCTGCTGCCAACTGATGAGACAAGGGGCAGAGACAAGCCTCTCCCTGGCTGCACAGAGAAGTGCAGGATCCGTAGGAGGAGTGCTGTCCTCCTCTCTGCTGCCAACTGCTGAGATGGGGGTACAGAGATGAACGTCTCCACGGTTGCATGGAGAAGCTCAGGATCTGTAGGAGGAGTTATATCCTCTCTGCTTCCAACTGCTGAGACAGGGAAGCACAGGATCTGTCAGTGGAACTCTGTCCTCTTCAATTCTGACAACTACTGGGACAAGGTGGGGATGGAGATGAGGGGGTAACGCAGTTGCAGGAGAGGTGTGAGAGCCACATGAAATGGCCTAGCAGACTGGATGCGGCCTGCGGGCCTTGTGTTTGACCCTGGGTTATAGTCTGCTACCTTCAGGTGATTGGACACTGTCAAAACATTTGGACTCACACCCGTTGAGTGTACCCCTATAACCCTACCGCCGACTGTTGGGGCCAGCAGTTTATAGTCAGAAAATACTGTTGTTTCCCTGTGAAATTAGTGGTGTTACAATATCTGCAAATGTCGCCTACTTCCTCTCTGTTGGTGAAGCCAACCGTTCCTGTTGGTGGCAGTGCCATATGGTGGATGGATAGTGCATACCTGTCTGACCCCTCTCAGAAATCTACAGCCATAGCCAACAGAGGTTGGTCAGATGTACAAATCTGATGCAACCACATTCAGTCATTTGTTTCACCCTGCACATCCCTAATCACAAATGGTTGCTTGCAGGTATCTCACTGATGGGTTGTCAACCTCTGCATAGATATGTATACTTGGCTCAGTCAAGGGCTCACGTTTATCCCTATGCCAAGGAAGGAGCAAGCAGATGATGTACAGTGCCAGTTGGGTAAGCTTTTCTGTCCAATGGATTGCTGGCTGGCTGGCCAGTAGACATCTGTTGGCCCCACTGAGTCTTAGCTAATATTGCCAGATTTGATGGGTTCCACTATTGCTCATTGTTACCTATCTAATGCCCCAATAATATTTTGCCCACACTTCATCTTTAAAGAGGAACTGAACTGTGGAAGCAGTGCCCAAAAATAATTTGCCAAAGGGGAAAAAGACCAGTTATCAATATTACCAGTGGTCTCTCTGCAACTGATCTATTTCCCATTATTGACTTATAACGCCTTGTTCTGTGTGGAGGCGGCCATCTTGGTGAAGGAGAAAAGTTTTGCTGCTTCCCCCCTGATGACTGGTGTGGGAATAATGAAGAATCAGCAGGAGAGCTACAAGAAGCACAGATCTACAGAATGGAAGAAGCAGAACAAGGGAGATCCATGCACTGCAGGTCCTGAGGTACAGATTCCTCTCCAGCAAGGAGAACAATGAGCAAGACAGTAGTAACATTACCAAATCTCAATCCAAATCCGGTGAGACCAGCAGAGGCAAAAGTGTATATATTCAGATATGAGGCTACAGAACAGAAGTGCCTCGGTACACTGCTGTTTTCAGTAAATATTTCAGGGTCATGGGTTTGAGCAACTCCAAAACTGCAGTTCTTGTGGGATGTTCCTGGTCTACAGTGGTCAAGACTGGCCAAAAGTGTTCAATGGAGAGCTGGGACAGGGTCATGAGGAGCCAAAGCTCATTGATGCACATGTACTGGAGCTCAGATTGCTGAAAAGTTAATGCTGGTTCAGATAGAAGGTGTCAGAACACACAGAGCATCGCAGTTTATGGGGCTGTGTAGCCGCAGACTGATCAGGGTGCCAATGCACACCCGTGTTCACAGCCAAAAGTGCCTACAACGGGCACGTGAGCATCAGAACTGGACCACGGAACAATGGAAGAAGGTGGCCTGGTCTGATAAATTCAATAATGGTTTGAGGAACATAACAATGAGTTTAAGGTTTTGTCTTGGCCTCCAGATTCTTCAGATCTCAACCCAATCGAGCATCTGTGGGATGTGCTGGAAAAACAAGTTCGATCCATGGAGGACCAACCTCACAACTCACAGGACTTAGGGCCGGTTCACACTATAGAAATGCAGTCCAGATGTGTTCCAGATGCGTTTCTGCATGCACGTTTTTGGTGTGTTCCGGTGAGTTTTTGATGTGTTCCAGTTAATTTTTTCCCTTCTCATTTTCTTCCATTTAAATAGGGACATGTGCGTTCTATCACTGATGTGAACTATGACATTGAAGGCCATATACCTACTTTCTGTGCGTTTTCAATGCAGAAAAAAAGCAGTGTGAACTGGCCCTTAAAGGGTCTGCTAATGACGGCTTGGTGCCAGATACCACAGCGTACCTCCAGAGATCTAGAGAGTCTATGCCTCGACTTTTTATGGTGGGTGGTCGTAATCTTATGGCTGATGGTTGTATAACTTATATTGACCCAGTTACATTTTTCATGAACAACCATCTACAGAAAATTATTTTCCATCAAGCTGGGAAATAATTGTATCCAAAATTGCGTGTGACTGTTATTCGATGTCACATGTGAAATTAAAGCAGAGCTCCACCCAAAAGGGGAAGTTCCGCTTTAAAGCCTGCTCCCCCGCTCCCCATTAAGGATTGACACCTTTGGGAGGCGGGGGGGGGAGCGGGTACCCAAATTTGACAAGTACGTTCTCCCACTTCCGGTCCAATTGCCTAGGCCAGTGGTCGGCAAGCCGCGGCTAGCGAGCCAAATGCGGCTCTTTACACGCTTTAATGCGGCTCTTGTGTGCCGGGCGCCCGCTCCCCTCCCTCCTCTCGGGCGGCAGGGACTCTGCAGCGTGATCCAAAAAAAAAACAGCCAGGGCGGCGCGCTCAAATGCAATGATTGGCCAGTCTCGCTGCCACTCACATCCTTATAGCCAGTGATTGGCTGTCAGGATGTGTGTAGGCGGGGCAGCGTGACGAACGTGAGAGGAGCTAGGCTCCTCTCACAGTCCGCCCTGAAGACCGGAACGGCGCGGGAACACGGCGAGAGGAACGCGCGGAGCAAAGGTAAGTGAATTGACACAGGGGGGACTTGGCTTACTACTTGCTACTTACTTACTACTACTATATGAGGGATGAATTAATATGGGGGATGAATTAATATGGGGGATGAATTACTATGGGGGATGAATTACTATATGGGGGATGAATTACTATAGGGGGGATGAATTACTATATGGGGGATGAATTACTATAGGGGGGATGAATTACTATAGGGGGGATGAATTACTATGGGGGATGAATTACTATATGGGGGATGAATTACTATGGGGGATGAATTACTATATGGGGGATGAATTACTATATGGGGGATGAATTACTATGGGGGATGAATTACTATATGGGGGATGAATTACTATATGGGGGATGAATTACTATAGGGGGGATGAATTACTATATGGGGGATGAATTACTATATGGGGGATGAATTACTATGAGGGATGAATTACTATGGGGGATGAATTACTATATGGGGGATGAATTACTATATGGGGGATGAATTACTATAGGGGGGATGAATTACTATATGGGGGATGAATTACTATATGGGGGATAAATTACTATATGGGGGATGAATTACTATATGGGGGATAAATTACTATATGGGGGATAAATTACTATATGGGGGATGAATTACTATATGGGGGATAAATTACTATGGGGATGAATTACTATAAAAACTTATTGAAACTAAAAACAGTGTACCATCCTATGTATTTTCAGTTTTAAAAATGTGGCTCTCAAAATAAATTTCAATCGTGGTTTTGGCGAGATTTGGCTCAGTTGAAAAAAAAGGTTGCCCACCACTGGCCTAGGCGACTGGAAGCGGAAGGTGTCCTCCCTCCCTGTAGTCTTTTGGGACACGTGACAGGTCACAGAAGACTACAGGACCATTCATGAAGCGCAGCGCTTCTTGCGCATGCGCAGTGGGTACCTGACTGTGAAGCCACAAGCTATCACAGCCGGGGGCCCACACTGAAAATGCTGGCCTCCTGGAATACAGGACGGCCGATGAAACGGACTGTGGGGGGACACACCGCGGGACCAAGGGACAGGTAAGTGGCTGTTTTTTAAAAGTCAGCAGCTACAGTTTCTGTAGCTGCTGACTTTTATTTTTCGACAGATGAGTGGAACTGCGCTTTAAATGACCCTCAATGGAGCCAAGGCACCTGCAGAGTAAAAACTTCGATCCATTTTCTGTGTTAGAAGGGGAAACATCGACCAAGTTTCTTGGATTGTTTTATAAAAGGCCCATAGAGAGATGGTTGCATTGAATTGTGAAATGTTGGATGGCTGAGAAGTTGGAATTTACAACATTCAACAGTCAAGTTAGGAGCTCCTCAGGGTTCACAGGGGCTTGCTTAGTACTGGTGCTGGAGCCTCCTGGTTCCTTCTACAAGGACTTGTGTTTGTTATGGTAGGGACATGGCGTTAAGCATCAGTCCAGCTCAGGGGCGGACTGACCATTGGGGAACTCGGGCACTGCCCGAGGGCCCGGGGTCAGTAGGGGGCCCCATGAGATGTCCCTGGTACCTTTCATAGGCTTTTTTGGGTGTGATTTGAGTGTGGGCGAGGACACAAGGGCCCCATGATCCCCTACTGCCCGGGGGCCCCATGAGTTGTCAGTCCGCCCCTGTGCTGGAGCCTCCTGGTTCCTTCTACAAGAACTTGTGTTTGTTATGGTAGGGACATGGCGTTAAGTATCAGTCCAGCTCAGGGGCGGACTGACCATTGGGGAACTCTGGCACTGCCCGAGGGCCCGGGGTCAGTAGGGGGCCACATGAGATGTCCCTGGTACCTTTCATAGGCTTTTTTGGGTGTAATTTGAGTGTGGGCGAGGACACGGGCCCCATGATCCCCTATTGCCCGGGGCGCCCCTGTGCTGGAGCCTCCTGGTTCCTTCTACAAGAACCTGTGTTTGTTATGGTAGGGACATGGCGTTAAGCATCAGTCCAGCTCAGGGGCGGACTGACCATTGGGGAACTCGGGCACTGCCTGAGGGCCCGGGGCCAGTAGGGGGCCCCATCAGATGTCCTTGGTACCTTTCATAGGCTTTTTTGGGTGTGATTTGAGTATGGGCAAGGACACAGGGGCCCCATGATCCCCTATTGCCCGGGGGCCCCATGAGTTCTCAGTCCGCCCCTGTGCTGGAGCCTCCTGGTTCCTTCTACAAGAACCTGTGTTTGTTATGGTAGGGACATGGCATTAAGCATCAGTCCAGCTCCTGGTGCTCCTACCTGCTGGGTGCTCCATTGTTATGTAACGCACTTGAACTAAGCAGCGACTTCCCAATTCTCATCCCCACCCTTTCCTCTTGTGCTTCCCTTTTATCAGTGCATACATCTAGAATAGGATAACACAGATCCTGAATACTTCTTATCACAGATATAAATAATAACTGCTAAAGTTCATCATTGTTACTTTATAAATCACGCAAAGGTTTATTCATGGTAAATCCTGCTCCAGATTCAGTCATACAATGATAAAAAAAAGGAATGTTTGTCGTTGCTGCCAGTTCCATCCGAATGGGAGCTACTTTTATTTGCAGTACAAAATTTCTATTATAGCCACTAGCAGTAATCATTTTACCAATTTATTTATTTCAGGTACTTATATAGCGCCGTCAATTTACACAGTGCTTTACATATATATTGTACATTCACATCAGTCCCTAACCCTCAAGGCGTTTACAATCTAAGGTCCCTAACTCACATTCATACATATACTAGGGCCAATTTACCTACCAGCATGTCTTTGGAGTGTTTGAGGAAACTGGAGTACCCGGAGGAAACCCACGAAGCACAGGGAGAACATGCAAACTCCAGGCAGGAGGTGCCGTGGGTGGGATTCAAACCAACGACTCGAGTACTGCCAGGCAGAAGTGCTAACGATTTAGCCAATGTTCTGCCCAATGAAACCAATGGCTTTGCGGGAGAGATTCCCCCGTCAACATTGACTGCATTGATGGATAAATTGAGCGACCACGGGTTGCAGGGAAGAAAAGTGCTCCATCTACGGCCAGCTTTAGTCTAGGCATATCACCCATGCTATTCTCATTGCTGTCCATTGTTTGCAAATTTTTATGGTGAAACTATGATAATGCCAGTGTATGGATGGAGGGATCAGCTGGATTTAAGTTGTCCTTGGATGGATGGAATCTCGGCCGGTTCAACAAGGTTCAATCCATCCAAGGTCAGGCTGGTTGTACTGAAGTCTATCCATCGATCGGCTTCAGTACAACTAGCCTGCCATTTCTCTTTCTTTCGATCACTGCCAGTGGCTATAGTTGCCAGCAGTGTTCATTGTGTTCTGTAGGAGGGGAAGGCTCCCCACCGGCAGAACACAGTAGAGCTGCAGGAGGAATCGAGCCATTTTCTTTCCTGCAAACCCTGGTTGCAGGAAAAGATAGATGTATAATGTATGGCCTGCTTTACCGTGTTGGCTTTATTTGACCAATTTTTGTTGTTCTGTGGTGCAATTTGAGAAATTTGGGCTTTGAAGTAGATCTATTTATTTATTACAGGTACTTATATATCGCCATCAATATACACAGCACTTTACATATATGTAGTACGTTCACATCAGTCCCTAACCCTCAAGGGGCGTACAATCTAAGGTCCCTAACCCTCAAGGGGCGTACAATCTAAGGTCCCTAACTCACATTCATACATACACATACTACTCATCGTCGATGAGGCACTATTCTTCCCATTGATACCAACCATGGGGCACTATTCCTCCTGCTAAAACAAACAATGGGGCACTATTCCTCCTGCTAAGACCAATGATGGGGCACTACTCCTCCCAGTGACATCATCAATGAGGCACTATTCTTCCCATTGATACCAACCATGGGGCACTATTCCTCCTGCTAAAACCATCAATGGGGCACTATTCCTCCTGCTAAAACCATCAATGGGGCACTGTTCCTCCTGCTAAGACCAATGATGGGGCACTACTCCTCCCAATGACATCGTCAATGAGGCACTATTCTTCCCCTTGATACCAACCATGAGACTCTATTCCTCCTGCAAAACCAACAATGGGGCACTATTCCTCCTGCTAAAACCATCAATGGGGCACTACTCCTCCCAATGACATCATCGATGAGGTACTATTCTTCCCATTGATACCAACCATGGGGCACTATTCCTCCTGCTAAAACCATCAATGGGGCACTATTCCTCCTGCTAAGACCAATGATGGGGCACTACTCCTCCCAATGACATCGTCAATGAGGAACTATTCTTCCCATTGATACCAACCATGAGGCTCTATTCCTTCTGCAAAACCAACAATGGGACATTATTCCTCCTGTTAAAACCAATGATGGGCACTGTTTACTCTGATGCTGAGACATTTTCTACTCACACTGGCCACAGTCTGGCCCCCCTAAATCCTGAAGGACAGTAAACTGTCCCTTTGTTTAAAAAGTTTGGAGACCCCTTAAACCACTTTTGTGCTGACAACAGTCTCCTAGTTGTATTCTCTCATTGTCACCCTGTCTTATATACTTCCATCGGGGACTGCAAGCCTAATATTGAGGTTGATTTACTAACACCAGAATCTGGTGCCTTTGTGCATGGCAGCCAATCAGCTTCTAATTTCAGCTTGTCCAAATAAGCTTTGACAATAAAACCTGGAAGCTGATTGGTTTCTAGGCAGAGATGCACCAGATTTTTCACATTCTAGTTTTAGTAAATTTCCCCCACTGCCATGGTCTGGTCCAGAGCAATGATGTGCAGATGATGGTGGAGAGAATGCATGTAGACAGGAAGTGGCTGGAAGATGCCAGAGTTGATAAGCAGCACCGAAATGGAAAAAGAATATAAAAAAACCAAAACAGGATTTTATTGGGAAAGATGCAATTGTTTATGATACGCTGCGTTTTAACAAGCTAAATGTCATCCAGTTAGGCTTTAGAGATATTGTAAACTGCAGTTTATTAAGGATGACAATGTCATTTTTGTGTGTGGGAACTGTTTGTTTTCCTGAGACAATCACTGTATGATACATAACACAATCATCTACAATAATGCCTGGACCCTGTTCACTTCCAGTCCATCTTCATCCTTCTCTGCACCTACAGGGTAGCAGCTCAGTCCCGTGACATCCTACTCAGGCTCAGAGGGAGATGTCTACTCACCATCAACCAAACCACACTGGAACATCTTCTGGAATTAACACCTAGATCAACTTTTTTCATCCTTTTAGCTCCAGAGGAACCCTTGAGAAATGTTCAGGTCTAGGGGAACCCCTGCTAAAAACAATTAATTGAGGGTTATTGGTAAAAATGTCCCCCTTACATTGGTGGGAAGAATGATGGTCAGAATGCTATCTACTGTATATAGACAGTTAAAAAGTTAATTGGTGTCTTGCTGCTGGATCTGCCAAGTTGTATTGGCCCCAGGACTATGCAGGCACCATCAAATTGGTGGTCAGTAGGAAAGAATGTCCCTTACATTGGTGGTCAGTAGGAAAGAATGTCCCTTACATTGGGGTTGAGTAGGAAAGAATGTCCCTTACATTGGTGGTCATTAGAAAAGAATGTCCCTTACATTGGGGGTGAGTAGGAAAGAATGTCCCTTACATTGGGGGTGAGTAGGAAAGAATGTCCCTTACATTGGTGGTCAGTAGGAAGGAATGTCCCATACATCGAAAGAGTAGGGCCCTCTTACCCCTCGTACGCTGTTTGTTATTGTTGTACTGTGCCATGTATTGTCCCCCCCTCTATTGTACAGCGCTGAGCAAACCCTTTGGCGCTTTATAAACTCGATGTAATAATAATAATAATAATAATACATTAGTGGTCAGTAGGAAGGAATGTCCCTTACATTGGTGGTCAGTAGGAAGGAATGTCCCATACATTGGTGGTCAGTAGGAAGGAATGTCCCTTACATTGGTGGTCAGTAGGAAGGAATGTCCCATACATTGGTGGTCAGTAGGAAAGAATGTCCCTTACAATGGTGGTCAGTAGGAAAGAATGTCCCTTACAATGTGAGTGAGTATTAAGGAATGTTCCTTAGATTGGTGGTCAGTAGGAAGGAATGTCCCTCACATCAGTGGTCAGTAGGAAGGAATGTCCCTTACATTGGTGGTCAGTTGGAATGGAAGGAATGTCCCTTACATTGGTGGTCAGTAGGAAGGAATGTTCCTTACATTGGTGGTCAGTAGGAAGGAATGTCCCTTACATTGGTGGTCAGTAGGAAGGAATGTCCCTTAGATTGGTGGTCAGTAGGAAGGAATGTTCCTTAGATTGGTGGTCAGTCGGAAGGAATGTCCTTTAAATTGGTGGTCAGTAGGAAGGAATGTCCCTTAGATTGGTGGTCAGTAGGAAGGAATGTCCCTTAGATTGGTGGTCAGTAGGAAGGAATGTCCCTTACATTGGTGGTCAGTAGGAAGGAATGTCCCTTACATTGGTGGTCAGTCAGAAAGGAATGTCCCTTAGATTGGTGGTCAGTAGGAAGGAATGTCCCTTACATTGGTGGTCAATAGGAAGGAATGTCCCTTAGATTGGTGGTCAGTTGGAAGGAATGTCCCTTACACTGGTGGTCGATAGGAAGGAATGTCCCTTAGATTGGTGGTCCGTAGGAAGGAATGTCCCTCAGATTGGTGGTCAGTAGGAAGGAATGTCCCTTAGATTGGTGGTTTGTTGGAAGTTGGAATCGTGGAACCTTTCCGAAACCTTTTTGGGTGTCGTGCGTCCTGCAATTTTGTTTGTGTGATCACTGCACATTTGTCACACGGAAAAACACACCGCAATTTGCAGCAAAAACACCCCGTGAATGGCACCTGAACACACGATCGAGCATTTTTCCAGTGTATTTTCAAATTGCAGGTAGAATCGTGACGATTCCACCCACGATTTGAAACGCCCTAGTGTGAATGGAGCCTAAAATCTGGAAGCTAATTGGTTTCTATGCAGAAGTGAGCCTCATTTTGCACGGTCCAGCTTTAGTAAATAAACCCCAAAGTGTCAAAATTGTAAAAAACAAAAAGTTCCATTCATTGGCCTTTTTCTACAGCAGCGTCTGTGCTGCGGTGACTGCTGGGTTCTGCTGGGCTGGGTTCCGGAGCAAAGCCCATCAAAGAGAAAATGACTTGGTGGTGGCAGCTTCCAGCTGTTGTAGGCAGAGCTCCTTCCTCCTAATGATGGGAACCATCTCAGGAACACCAAAAGGTTACAAGATTGAGGGATTCTCAAAATAAATCTGTCTTCTCAGTAAAAGTCAGCGAGACCCAGAGAGGAAGCGAGTCTCCCTCCGCCCCGTCCCAGCTCCAAATGTCTGTAATTGTTAGTGTCTGCTGGAAACCACTGCAGTATATAGATGAGTGTGGCATGCAATCCGGGGAAGACATGCTTTTCATGTGCTGACAGGGGAGACCCACCAGATGTCATGGGGGAATTTGTCTCCAAATTCTTCAAAGCAGCTTCACTGAGCAAGAATATGCAACCATTGCTTAACAGAATGTAGCCTATCCATTCACAGAGAGCGGTGACATCACCGAGAATGCATCCTATCCATTCACAGAGAGCGGTGACATCACCGAGAATGCAGACTGTCCATTCACAGAGAACGGTGACATCACCGAGAATGCAGCCTATCCATTCACAGAGAGCGGTGACATCACCGAGAATGCAGCCTATCCATTCACAGAGAACGGTGACATCACCGAGAATGCAGACTGTCCATTCACAGAGAGCGGTGACATCACCGAGAATGCATCCTATCCATTCACAGAGAAGGGTGACATCACCGAGAATGCATCCTATCCATTCACAGAGAGCGGTGACATCACCGAGAATGCAGACTGTCCATTCACAGAGAGCAGTGACATCACCAGGAATGCAGCCTATCCATTCACAGAGAGCGGTGACATCACCGAGAATGCAGGCTATCGATTCACAGAGAGCGGTGACATCACCGAGAATGCAGCCTATCCATTCACTAGAGAGCGGTGACATCACCGAGAATGCAGCCTATCCATTCACTAGAGAGCGGTGACATCACCGAGAATGCAGCCTATCCATTCACTAGAGAGCGGTGACATCACCGAGAATGCAGCCTATCAATTCACTAGAGAGCGGTGACATCACAGAGAATGCAGCCTATCCATTCACTAGAGAGCGGTGACATCACAGAGAATGCAGCCTATCCATTCACAGAGAGCGGTGACATCACCGAGAATGCAGCCTATCCATTCACAGAGAGCGGTGACATCACCGAGAATGCAGCCTATCAATTCACAGAGAGCGGTGACATCACCGAGAATGCAGCCTATCCATTCACTAGAGAGCGGTGACATCACCAAGAATGCAGCCTATCCATTCACAGAGAGCGGTGACATCACTGAGAATGCAGCCTATATGTACCAGATTTTAGTAAGTCTCCTACATTGATGCATGTCATGATGTATTTATCTGCATTAAAACACATTGATGTGCATCTTGATGTGTATTGACACGTTTTTATCTAGAGATGAGCTTGGGTATCCTAAGCTAAATACCTTTTCTCATCAGCAGTATAGAGCAGTCTTGTGACTTCTATCAGTGTCCAGCAAAGTACCGGTTAAAGCTTGTAGGAGTAGTTTTCATTCTCCCCTGATTGTCCTATGAGGCTGCAGGACCCCTGACCCTCTGGACAGTGCTGATTGGCCCTGTGCTGATCGCATGCACTCTCCCAAGAAAAAAAAAATACCTCTCAATACACACTTAACTGAGCATGTGCAGAATGACTACGGTTCAGTCCATCTTATCAGGAGATAAGACGTGGACATTTGAACAAGAGGAGGAGCAGAGAAGACAGGATCAAACAGCCTTATTACACGATGCAGAGTATATACAGACTGATTTTACAGTTGTGGGTTTAGTAACACTTTAAGGGCCAGTTCACATATTCCTGGGTGATTCAGGGCGATGCGATTTTCAGCCCATTATTGATTGAATGGGCTGATATTGCACTGGATCGCACCAAAAGCAGTGTGTGTGCTACTTTTAAAAACACGCTGCAACCAGATTGCTTGGTACTGCAGTACCATACGATAGGGTGCAAGCAAACTCACTGCTTTTGCGATGTGCGTTTGGGGTGTCCTGAGAAATCTATTGACACCCGCGGCAGATCGCATACCCAGTGCAGTATGGGAAACGTGCACGGAACACGGGTTTCCAGCACCATGTTCTGCTGTGAAATGGCACTAAAGGTACATTAAGCAGAAATGCTGAGGTGTGAATCCACCCTGAAGGATAGAGATGGAGAAAACAAGAGGGGCCCCCGTAAGAGGAGCCTGTGACTCACGCAGGGGCCACTGATTGATCACACACATCCTGGGAATCCTCCCTTATTGGTCATCACAGCTGCTGTTTGTATTGCGGCGAGATTGATTCACATTTTTCCTCTCCTCCTCCTCCTCCGTGTCTGGGTCCATGTTAGTTTAGCAGTTGCCACTGAAAACAGCTTTAAATAAATGTTAAACACATGGAGATTCTGTCCAATATATTGTGTGAGCCGGAGGCTGGGAAGGGATGTTCTGACGTTACTGGAACTCTGCATGTAAAATACTCCCTGTACTTTGAAATATTCACTGCAATTGCATACAGAAGGTTAGTATATAAACTGCAGATTTAGACAAAACTTTCAGTTTGAGTTTTTGGCGCATTACGCTTTATCCACATTTTACATACACTTTCGGCACAGTACTGATGAACTCTATAGAATGAGTGCTGTAATGCAACAAAAACGCATTCACTATATCCGCTCTCCCCGGACCCCGCATTCACTAAATCCGGTCTCCCCGGACCCTGCATTCACTATATCCGCTCTCCCCGGACCCCGCATTCACTAAATCCGGTCTCCCCGGACCCTGCATTCACTATATCCGATCTCCCCGGACCCCGCATTCACTATATCCGGTCTCCCCGGACCCCGCATTCACTATATCCGGTCTCCCCGGACCCTGCATTCACTATATCCGGTCTCCCCGGACCCCGCATTCACTATATCCGCTCTCCCCGGACCCTGCATTCACTATATCCACTCTCCCCGGACCCTTCATTCACTATATCCGCTCTCCCCGGACCCCGCATTCACTATATCCGTTCTCCCCAGACCCTGCATTCACTATATCCGTTCTCCCCGGACCCTGCATTCACTATATCTGCTCTCCCCGGACCCTGCATTCACTATATCCGCTCTCCCCGGACCCCGCATTCACTGTATCCTCTCTCCCCGGACCCTGCATTCACTATATCTGGTCTCCCCGGATCCTGCATTCACTATATCTGGTCTCCCCGGACCCTGCATTCACTATATCTGGTCTCCCCGGACCCTGCATTCACTATATCTGGTCTCCCCGGACCCTGCATTCAGTATATCTGGTCTCCCCGGACCGTGCATTCACTATATCTGCTCTCCCCGGACCATGCATTCACTATATCTGGTCTCCCCGGACCCTGCATTCACTATATCCGCTCTCCCCAGACCCCGCATTCACTGTATCCTCTCTCCCTGGACCCTGCATTCACTATATCTGGTCTCCCCGGACCCTGCATTCACTATATGTGGTCTTCCCGGACCCTGCATTCACTATATCCTCTCTCCCCGGACCCTGCATTCACTATATCTGCTCTCCCTGGATCCTGCATTCACTATATCCGCTCTCTCCGGACCCTGCATTCACTATATCCTCTCTCTCCGGACCCTGCATTCACTATATTTGCTCTCCCTGGATCCCGCATTCACTATATCCGCTCTCTCCGGACCCTACATTCACTATATCTGCTCTCCTCGGACCCCGCATTCACTATATCCTCTCTCCCCAGACCCTGCATTCACTATATCTGGTCTCCCCAGACCCTGCATTCACTATATCCGGTCTCCCCGGACCCCGCATTCACTATATCCGGTCTCCCCGGACCCTGCATTCACTATATCCGCTCTCCCCGGACCCTGCATTCACTATATCCGCTCTCCCCGGACCCTGCATTCACTATATCCGCTCTCCCCGGACCCTGCATTCACTATATCCGCTCTCCCCGGACCCCGCATTCACTATATCCGCTCTCCCTGGACCCTGCATTCACTATATCCGCTCTCCCCGGACCCTGCATTCACTATATCCGCTCTCCCTGGACCCTGCATTCACTATATCCGCTCTCCCTGGACCCTGCATTCACTATATCCGGTCTCCCTGGACCCCGCATTCACTATATCCGCTCTCACCAGACCCCGCATTCACTATATCCTCTTTCCCCAGACCCTGCATTCACTATATCCGCTCTCTCCGGACCCTGCATTCACTATATCTGCTCTCCCTGGACCCTGCATTCACTATATCTGCTCTCCCTGGACCCTGCATTTACTATATCCCCGGACCCTGCATTCACTATATCCGCTCTCCCCGGACCCTGCGTTCACTATATCCGCTCTCCCCGGACCCCGCATTCACTATATCCGCTCTCCCTGGACCCTGCATTCACTATATCCGCTCTCCCCGGACCCTGCATTCACTATATCCGCTCTCCCCGGACCCTGCATTCACTATATCCGCTCTCCCTGGACCCTGCATTCACTATATCCGGTCTCCCCGGACCCCGCATTCACTATATCCGCTCTCACCAGACCCCGCATTCACTATATCCTCTTTCCCCAGACCCTGCATTCACTATATCCGCTCTCCCTGGACCCTGCATTCACTATATCCGCTCTCCCCGGACCCTGCATTCACTATATCCGCTCTCCCCAGACCCCGCATTCACTGTATCCTCTCTCCCTGGACCCTGCATTCACTATATCTGGTCTCCCCGGACCCTGCATTCACTATATGTGGTCTCCCCGGACCCTGCATTCACTATATCCTCTCTCCCCGGACCCTGCATTCACTATATCCTCTCTCCCCGGACCCTGCATTCACTATATCCTCTCTCCCCGGACCCTGCATTCACTATATCCGCTCTCTCCGGACCCTGCATTCACTATATGTGGTCTCCCCGGACCCTGCATTCACTATATCCTCTCTCCCCGGACCCTGCTCTCTGGCAGTTAGCTGTGATGGACCTATGATGCCACAGCACCACACTGAGATAAGAAGATCCGTGTACAGAAAATTATTTATTGCTGTCATCCTTTTGTAACGTGCCTTGCGTTCACAACCGTTGTCCTCTCATCTTTCGTAGAATTGCGCTCAGAACATCTCATTAAATGAAAACGAAACTTAGCGGTTAGGTTGGGATCTTTGAAGTGGGCACAAATCCTATCCCCAGCTTTCCATGCGGCCTTATTTCACCCCACTTTCTTCTCCTGTAACATCGAAATTAGCCTGTGGGATGAGGGCGAATTCAGCCGCAAGTTGGAGTCGCATCAGCCCGGCCTCTTGTAATATCAGTTCAGAGAACGGACTGACTCCCGTTGTGCTTTATCGTGAGATTTAAATAGTCTGTATCATCGCTGTTCTCTTCCCATATGGAAGAAAAAATATATTTAAAAAATATTCTTCCCAAATATATTGACATATATTTGAAATACTACAATTTTGGCCATATTCAATATATTTCAAAATATATTTCAATAAATACATACATATATATTTATATATATATATATATATATATACTGTATGTTGCAATGCATTTTTATTACAAAATATATGAAAAATATTTTTTAAAATACATTTTCAAATATACTGTATGTCTTTATAAATACATTTAATCTACATTTTTGGAATGCATTTACAAATATATGTAAAAATATAGGTTAAAATTACTTTTTTATATGTAAAAAAAAAAATCTGAAGAATATATTTAAACAATATATATTTAGACTGAAGCAGGGATAGTCTGTGATGGGGTAGGCCGGTGAGGAGGGAGTTGCAGTAGTCGAGTCGTGTGATAATAAGGAAGTGAACGAGTTGCTTAGTGGTTTCTGGGGTTAGGAACGAACGTATTTTGGAGATGTTGCGGAGGTGGAGCCTGCATGAGTTTGCCAGCAATTGGACATGGGGTTGGAAGGAAAGAATTGAGTCTAGAGTGACACCTAGGACTTTGGCTTGCGGGGTGGGACTGATGGTGGCGCTGTTGGTCATGATGGAGAGGGTGGGGGGGGGCGCGGACTGGGGGGAAAATTAGGAGCTCGGTTTTGGAAAGGTTTAATTTGAGGAAGTGGAGTGACATCCAGTCTGATATGTCGTTCAGTAGGCAGGTGATTTGGGCAGAGACTGAAGGGGTGAGGCGAGGGGTAGAGAGGTAGATTTGCGTGTCATCGGCGTAGAGGTATAGCCGTGGGAGTGTATCAGTTGGCCAAGGGAGGAGGTGTAGATGGAGAAGAGAAGGGGCCCGAGGACAGAGCCTTGGGGGACCCCAACAGAGAAGGGGAGAGAGGGGGAGATGGCAGCGTTATAGGTAACGCTGAAGGAGCGTTGTGATAGATAGGAGGAGAGCCAGGAGAGAGTGGAGTCTCTGATGCCAAGGGAGTATAGTTTATTAAGGAGGAGGGGGTGGTCAACTGTGTCGAAGGCCGCAGAGAGGTTGAGGAGTAGGAGGACTGAGTAGTGGCAATTAGCTTTGGCGGTTAGCAGGTCATTAGTGATTTTGAGTAGGGCGGTTTTGGTGGAGTGTAGGGGACGGAAGCCAGACTGTAGTGGATCGAGGAGGTTGTTGTCAGTTAGGTGTGAGCTTAGGCGATTGTAGACTAAGCGCTCGAGGAGTTTGGATGAAAATGGCAGCAGGGAGATGGGTCTAAGGTTGTTCAGGTCGGTGGGGTCCAGGGAGGGTTTTTTGAGTATGGGAGTGATGTGCACATGCTTTGGGGGGAGGGGAATGCGCCAGTGGAGGGGGAGAGATTGAGGATGTGGGTGAGGGAGCGTAGGATGGAGGAGGAGGGAGACCGGAGGTGTTGTGTGGGGACAGGGTTAAGGGGGCAAGTGATGAGGCGGGCTGCAGAGAAGACCTTAGTGACCTCTTCAGTGATGGCAAGGCTGAAGGAGTGGAGTGTTGGGGAGGTTATAGTGTGCGGGACGTTAGGTGTGGTGGGGGTCAGGGCGGTTGCGAGGTCAGAGGAGGGGAGAGTTGAGGGGGTTATCGTGGGAGGGAGGCTAGGGGGGAGGTAGATTGAGTATTGGCGATGTCTTTACGGATTGCGTCGATCTTGTTTTGGAAGTGGTTGGCAATCTCGTGGGTGGTGAGTGAGGTACTGGGTGGAGGTGGGGGGGAAAAAGTAGGGAGTTGAAAGTGGAGAAGAGCCGGCGATGATCACTGATGATCACATTCATTCGATGCGATTCCAATTTACAAATCGCACCAGTGTGATCAGGCACTTAGGGTTCAGGTTTTCTGACATCCCTAGTGACACCAATAAAAAGCGCTGACACTGTACTAATGGCACTGGGCAGGAAGGGGTTAACACGTGGGGCGATCAAAGGGTTAACTGTGTGCCTTTTACATGATGTTCTGTGTTTGTGCTTCACTGTAAGCACACTGCTTTGTATGGCTGTGCTGTGCAGAGCCATGCAAAGCAGTGTGCAGGAGCTGACAGGGAGGAGGAGTGTTTTGTTTACTAACCGTTTTCTCCGCCCCCCCGTCAGTGATGCGCAGCAATCACCGGGCGCAGGGAGTAATCACTGGCCGGGACCCGGTGACTGGCAGCCGCAAATGATGAAACTAAAGCGGTTAAGGCCTCATGCACACTGCTGCTCATAAATGTGAATTTAAAAGCTTTTGGTGTTTTTTTGCCAGAGCCCCTGAACTCAACTCAATAAAAGCCTATGTGTCCATGTCCATGTAGGCTTTTACTAGAGTATTGGCCCTGGTTCACACTGATGCGGTGCAAAATTTGCAGCATTTTCTGTGCAAATTCCGCACCGCATCAGAATCGCACCCCATTCACGCGAACTGTTGTGGGTGTATGTTAAGTTAACGACACCCCGAAAGCGGTCCGCAAAACGCAGTGCGATGTGCAGAATCGATTCTAGTGCGGACCCAAAAAAGGGTTCTGCATGTTTTTGGTGCGGGTGCGGATGCGGTGCGATTAGAGCCATACAAAATGTAGGGCTCCAATCACACCGCACACAAATCGCATGTGATTTGCACAGGAATGCAGTGCAGTTCCTGTGCAAATCACATGCGACATACAGCACCGCAGATATGTGAACCCAGGAAGTTAAAAGTTCCTCTCCTGAAAGCAGAAAAATTGCGTTCAGAAGAGGAAATTTTTTGCCAAGAAATGCTAAAGGTAGCAAAAAGCATGTAAACGCGTCTAAATGCTAACCTCATTTAGCGCTTCCGCGTTTATTTATGTCAATGGAAAATACTCTGGCCAATCAGTAAATAAGGAGTGCAATGCTAAATTCAAACTAAAGTGAACCAGTAAATATAAATGACAGATTAAACTCAGAAATCAAAAGTTCATAAGAGTTCATAAAATGATAATGCTTGTGCTCGGAAGGTATAGTAAAATTGCGCACTCACCGGATGCGCATAGAATATGCGCATATAAATAAATCCAACACAGTCCACTTATGGGAGCGGGATATGCCAGGCATTTGGTAAACTTCCTTCTAGGTATGGAACAGCACAGCAGAATTTCTTGGACTGGGTAAATGGTCTGCTCATCCAGAGGTCCCCTTTAAGGATGGATGGGTCTGAAGCCTGTCTTACAGGGATTTCCCTCCTTTGGGTGCTTGAATGGGCCAGAATCATGAGAAGGCTCTGTAATTCAATAGCAAGGTTAAAGATGGCCGCCGGACCTTCACGAGGCTCTGGAGGCGTGACGTCACGGCGTATTGGCTCCTCCTAAAGCTTTCCGTGCCACGCACGTCCTCAGAGGGGAGACCAACCTGGTTCCCTTAGTGCCTTAGGTTTTTTCTGGTTACCTTAGTGCAATAGCTGCTTTATCGGGAGCGCTCACTTTGCTTTATTTTACTCTGGCCAATCAAATGAATAAACTTCCAAGTGCTAAACACAGCACCGCATTTACACTTGTTTTTACCGCGTTTAGCGGTTTTCTGCTGCCAGGAGAGCCAAACGTCTAGGGGGGGTTCATGTGTACAAGAGGCCTAATGCAGGCCATAGACGGGTCGAAAATTGGCCGATTTTTCTTTTAAAAAACGAAAAATCGGTCGTTCAAGCGGCCGACGTTACCAGCAACGGTAAAAAAAAATTGTCCGATTTTCATCCCGTCTACAGCTGGCAAAAAGTGTCCCTGCAGAGAGCTCCGCTATTTCTTTGACAGTTCCTTGACATTTATAGCGGTTGCAACAATGTATCTATTTGTATCCATTTAGGATACAAATGTTTTTATTTGGAAACAAATAGATACTTTGTTGCAACCGCTTTAAATGTCAAGGAACTGTCAAAGAAATAGCGGAGCTCTCTGCAGGGACACTTTTTGCCGGACTGGAATTCCTCTTTTTCATCCTCTTCTTCTTCATCATCCTCTTCTTCTTCATCCTCTTCTTCTTCTCCCTCTTCTTCCTCTTCTTCATCCTCTTCTTCTTCTTCATCCTCTTCTTCTTCATCTTCATCTTCTTCATCCTCTTCTTCTTCCTCTTCTTCTTTTTCTTCTTCTTTTTGTCTTCCTCTTGCAGGTCACTGCTCATGCGCAGATTTTTTTTATCGGTAAAAAATCGGCCGATTTGCCCATCATTGCCGCGAAAATTGGCCGATCGGAAAAATCGGCCGATTTTTTTCCAACTTTACCGATAAAAAAAATCTGCCAAAATACCGAAAAAAGGCCGAAAAATTAGTCCAATAACGATCCAAAAATCGGCCGATTTTATTTTCGGCCGAAAAATCGGCCGATTTTCAACCCATCTATGGCCTGCATAAGACACTCATTCTCAGGTTTTCCCAAGAAAGTTTTTTCCGCCTATTTCCAGAACTTGCGACCATACTTCCCCGCCTCTTCTTCAGCGTTGCACGGCTTACCAGTCGCTGGTTGTCTACACACCTGACCGTTAATGAATCCGTCCAATATGGTGGATTTGCCTATTTCTAGAAAGGCAGAGGCGGCATGGGGTTGTGATGCACCATATGGGGAAAAAAAAAAGGCAAAAGGAATGTTGCAAATGATCAGAATTTTTCAATAAAGCAATTTTGGAGCCTGCTTGAGGCGAGTCGTGGAAAGTTTGGTTTAAATACAATATATCTGTGATTCATTCGGTGAAACTCCTTTTATGAGCATCTTATAACACATGCTTGCGCACATCTCTGTTCTTGCGAGCCGCCATTCCAGGCTCAGCACCTTGGGGATTAGTGACTCACATTGACTGCGAAGTTCACGTGCGGCCAGCTCTCCGAGGGCCCGGCGAATTTTTGCTCCTTTCTATACGACTAAAGCAAAGGGGGGATATGTCTGTTCCATCCCTTCCCTGACCCAGGCCTCTGAACAGAGGGAGAGATGGGAATGGAATGGGGGGGGGGGGGAGGATGAAACATCTGGCGATAGTTAGTAGGAACTGCTAGTTGGAACATTATGTATCATGATGAATTAAAGGGAAAAAAAAAGTGAAAATATTCCATGAAGTTTTATGTCCTTGGTACCATGTTGAATTGAGGCCGCGGTATCATTTCAGGTTCCAGCATGGATTTCTTCAGCTAGTTCTGAACTTTTAATCTTGATCCAGATTTATGCTGTTCAAAGGGATGTGGACTTTCCTGAATATCTGGGGGAGGCTAGGGATATATTCAAAGCCTTAAAAAAAAAAGGAACCCCACCAGATAGCTAAATAAATATCTGAAACAAATGTATGTAATAACGGCTTTCTCTGACAAAAGATAGGGGAAGTATTAAAGCTGAACTCATGAACAAGCAAATATTTCTAAATACAAGAGGCATGTTCACTTCTTGAATCTCGGTGAGCTTTGTGTGTTTCTTCATGATCTGTGCTGTAATCCTTTGTGAGACTTCCTGTAATAAAGACCGCTCACTGCTGCTCTCTCTCCTTGTGCAGGGGGACTGGTCTAATCTCCGCCCCTTCCTGTATGTTTCTGTAGGCAGCCTGTAGTGGGTGGGGCCTGCTGGGCTCTGTGTAAGAGCTTCCTGTAATAAAGACCGCTCACTGATGCTCTCTCTCCTTGTGCAGGGGGACTGGTCTAATCTCCGCCCCTTCCTGTATGTTTCTGTAGGCAGCCTGTAGTGGGTGGGGCCTGCTGGGCTCTGTGTAAGAGCTTCCTGTAATAAAGACCGCTCACTGATGCTCTCTCTCCTTGTGCAGGGGGACTGGTCTAATCTCCGCCCCTTCCTGTATGTTTCTGTAGGCAGCCTGTAGTTGGTGGGGCCTGCTGGGCTCTGTGTAAGAGCGTCCGGTGATAAAGGCCGCTCACTGATGCTCTTTTTTTTTGTGCTGGAGGACTGGTCTTGTCTCCACCCTCTCAGTAGTCTTTGAAACATACTGTGGGTTGGCTTCCATCAAGGCTTGGTCTTTTCTATATTTGTTTCATATGGACAACAGGGCCATAAGCAAGCTGCAATAGTTGAGGATTTGCTGCACTGGATATGAAGGAGTAATTATGTAAGACTGTCTGGTATGAGGAGACTAGAAGAGACATCCTTGCTATCTGCTTCATCTAGCTGTGAATCCAAATTAAGCTCTGGTCTCCATAAGAAAGTAGTCTTAGCCTGAACAGTTAAAATCTAATGCCAACTAACAATACTTGCTTATGGAGACCAGAGCTTAAGTTAGATTCATAGGTGGATGAAGCAGATAGCAAGGATGTCTCTTCTGGTCTCTTCATACCAGACAGCCTTCCATAATTACACCTTCAAATCATGAGCATAAAAAAAACCAAATGGAGAAAACCGAATCTTGATGGAAACCGTCCCACACCGTGATGGTTTCCATCAAGATTCGGTTTTCTCTGTTTGTTTTTTTTATGCTCATATACAGAATGTTTAAGGTGTGGGACGGTTTCCATCAAGATTCAGTTTTCTCTGTTTGGTTTTTTTTATGCTCATGATTTGAAGGCGTAATTATGGAAGGCTGTCTGGTATGAGGAGACTAGAAGAGACATCCTTGCTATCTGCTTCATCTAGCTGTGAATCCAAATTAAGCTCTGGTCTCCATAAGCAAGTAGTCTTAGCTTGCATTAGATCAGAACCAGGGGCGGACTGACAACTCATGGGGCCCCCGGGCAATAGGAGATCATGGGGCCCCTGTGTCCTTGCCCAAACTCAAAAAAGCCTATGAAAAAGGTACCAGGGGCATCTCATGGGGCCCCCTACTGACCCTGGGCCCTCGGGCAGTGCCCGAGTTTCCAAATGGTCAGTCCGCCCCTGATCAGAACATTTAAGGTGTGGGACAGTTTCCATCAAGATTCGGTTTTCTCTGGTTTTTTTTATGCTTATGAGTTGAAGGTGTAATTATGGAAGGTTGTCTGGTATGAAGAGACCAGAAGAGACATCCTTGCTATCTGCTTCATCCAGCTATGAATCTAATGTAAGCTCTGGTCTCCATAAGCAAGTAGTGTTAGTTGGCATTAGATTTTAATTGTTCAAGGTGAGAGTTGGTTTACATCAAGATTTGGTCTTCTCTGTTTCTGTTTAATAG
The DNA here is from genome assembly GCF_062004578.1 of Staurois parvus. NCBI lineage: Eukaryota > Metazoa > Chordata > Amphibia > Anura > Ranidae > Staurois > Staurois parvus. Next base: position 368,359 of record NW_028318119.1, on the reverse strand, counting down.
AAGATGTTGCAAGAATACGGACAACAGGACCACTTTTGTGTGCTATCTGGTCTCCATAAGCAAGCTGTGAAAGTTGAGGTTTTACTGCGTTGGATATGAAGAAGTAATTATGGAAGGGTAACTGGTATATGGAAACCAGAAGAGACATCCTTTCTATCTGCTTCATCCAGCTGGGATTCTAATTTAAGCTCTAGTCTCCATAAGCAAGTAGTCTTAGTTGGCATTAGATTTTAACTGTTCAAGGTGAGAGTTGGTTTTCATCAAGATTTGGTCTTCTCCGTTTCTGTTTTATACGAGATGTTGGAAGAATACGGACAACAGGACCACTTTTGTGTGCTATCTGGTCTCCATAAGCAAGCTGTGAAAGTTGAAGTTTTACTGCGTTGCATATGAATAAGTAATTATGGAAGGCTATCTGGTATACGGAGACCAGAAGAGACATCCTTTCTATCTGCTTCATCCAGCTAGGATTCTAATTTAAGATCTGGTCTCCATAAGCAAGTAGTGTTAGTTGGCATTAGATTTTAACTGTTCAAGGTGAGGGTTGGTTTCCATCAAGATTTGGTCTTCTCTGTTTCTGTTTAATAGGAGATGTTGCAAGAATACGGACAACAGGACCACTTTTGTGTGCTATCTGGTCTCCATAAGCAAGCTGTGAAAGTTGAGGTTTTACTGTGTTGGATATGAAGAAATAATTATGGAAGGGTAAATGGTATACGGAGACCAGAAGAGACATCCTTTCTATCTGCTTCATCCAGCTGTGAATCTAATTTATTTTCTGGTCTCCATAAGCAAGTAGTGTTAGTTGGCGTTGGATTGAAACTGCTCAAGGCCAGGGTTGGTTTCCATCAAGATTTGGTCTTCTCTGTTTGTTTCATAGGAGATGCTGCAAGAATACGGACAACAGGACCACTTTGTGTGCTATCTGGTCTTCATAAGAAAGCTGCGATAGTTGAGGTTTAACTGCATTGGATATGAAGGAGTAATTATGGAAGGTTGTCTGGAATGCGGAGACCAGAAGAGACATCCTTGCCATCTAGCTGTGAATTCAGTTTATCCTCTGGTCTCCAAAAGCAAGTAGTGTTTGTTGGGATTAGGTTGGAATTGTTCAAGTTAAGGGTTGGCTTCCATCAAAGCTTGTCCTTCTCTGTCCCTGTTTGCTTTTTTTGTGCACTGGATATGAAAAGGTGTTAATGGAAGACTGTCTGGTATGAAGAGACCAGAAGTGAAAACTTTACTATATCTGCTTCTTCCATCTGTGATTGTCTTGCTGCTAGGATGAAGAAGGGCATCTCCAACTCTAAGGCTTTGATATTCCTTCAGAAAGGACTGGTGTACTTTTGTACAGATGTTTAAGAGTCTTCGATTCCTATTCACGAGAAATGTAATAAAGGAACTAAAGATTCCGTCAGTCCCTACAGATTTATAGCTACCAGTCTGTGGCAGGGTATGACAATCAATCTATATGCGTATATTGCTTATGATTATGATCTTTGGGCAAAGGCTGGTGGGACAAAGTCACAGTTTGGGAGAAACATGTTGTCAGGATTTCTACGTTTCTTAGATATGGGGAGGAACAACTCACTCCAGAATCACCCAGAAATTTGACTTAATGCTATTTGATTTAAAGTGTAATTCCAGTCAAAAGCTAACTAAGGCTAAACCTACTCCCACCTTCATTCCTGAGACATTCCAAGGGGCCCCATGGCCAGCCAGGTGAAATATCTTAGCGGCATGTTCTGGATCTGATCTGGGGCCTCCTCTCTGTTCAACAATCAGAGCTAGGATCCATAGAATACCCCCAGTAGTCATCTACATAACCTGCCCAAACTACCTCAACTTGGTACCTCTTAAAGTGGACTTCCAGTCAAAATCTAACAAAACCTAAACTTATTCCCACCCCCATTCTAAGCCTATACTACCTAACCCTGTAAATAATAGATCTGTATACTTACCTATTCTGATGCTGCTGCGGTCCGATCTCATGATCAGCTCTCAGCGGAAGCTTCTGTGTAGTGGAGGGACAGACGACGACAGATGCCCCATAGTAAGCCTATGGGTGGCATCATCTCCCAGGCAGGGGCGGACTGACAACACATGGGGCCCCCGGGCAATAGGGGATCATGGGGCCCCTGTGTCCTTGCCCAAACTCAAAAAAGCCTATGAAAAAGGTACCAGGGGCATCTCATGGGGCCCCCTACTGACCCTGGGCCCTCGGGCAGTGCCCGAGTTTCCAAATGGTCAATCCGTCCCTGCTCCCAGGCATTTGCAGGTGGCGAACTCTCCTCTACACAGAAGCTGCCTCTGGAGACCGGCCCAGAGAAGCTTCCAAATAGGTAAGTATAGGGAACTTTCCTTTTACAGGTTTAGATAGAATAGGTTTAGAATGGGGGTGGGAGCTGGTTTAGCCTAAGGTAGATTTTGAATGGAATTCCACTTTAGGAGGTACAAAGTCGAGGTAGTTTTGGCAGGTTATGTAGAGGACTGCTGGGAGCATTGCTTGTTGAACAGTGAGGAGGCCCCAGATCAGATCCAGAACATGCTGGACGGGATCTTTCACCTTGCCAGCTTTGAGACTCCTTGGACTCCTCTCAGGAAGGGTCTGTGGTTAGGCAGTTGAAAGTTTGAACCCAAATTTTCCAAACTGTTTTGCTTATGACTACGTACAAGACCAAAGGGTTTGAATATGATGTTGAAGCTGTTTAGACTTATCATTTTCCATTTAGTGCATTGCAATAAGATAGATTGTTAAGGAAAATACATTGTGAACAATATGGAAATCAAATCGAGAAGAGGAAACGAGAGGTCAGAGAACCATGGGCACAAGAGCTGTCAATCTAATTGGTGTAGGCAAGGTATGCTGATTGTCCCATTCCATCTACATCCAGACAGTCCTATGTTACCCCTTTGAGCTCTGGATTATATCTAAAGATTATTAAGTACATATGAGCTGTCAAACAGGTCCGATGTATTGGTCTGCACCACTAAATGTACCAAGTGTCTTGTCTGGTGGTAACAGATGACTTTTTAAAGACATATTATGCTGACAGATTGCCAAGCTTTAAAAATGATCTGTTTGTATAGCCGAGACTTGTGGATATCATTAAAGCATTTCTAAAGCTAATTTTTTTTTTGCTTTCATTTTGAAAAGAGCAGGAAATGATTAGAACCCCTTTCTATTTATTATTTTTGCCATCTGTTTCCCATTGGGGTGATTTCCCTTCATTTCTTGCCCTATAAATATGACCGTAAGTGGGAGGAAATCTCTCCAAAGTGAGGTGAGGTGCACTCTTATACAAATGTCACCATTGGATTTGATTTTTTTTCCTTCTATTTCTGTTCTAGTGATGGTTTAAATTCTTGGATTTTCTCCCATGATTCAGTCCTACTGACCAAAATAGAGGGAGCGAATGTTCAAAGAATGGACACAGAGAGCAATATCAACCTCGCATGGGTTCCAAAACTTTGGCTTTGATACACTTTAAGGAGCTCCTTGACTTCTACCATATTGGCAGCTGATTATCACACTAGGACCTACTCTAGAACTGAGCACAGATAACCCATGGCTACCCAGCTCCTGATAAACTACAAATCCCAGCATGCACTATTAGAGGTGTACTCGTGATTCCGCTGGCTTTGCGTATCCTATTATTCTTTGTTGTGGGGCTGCAAGTCTAAGTCAGCAGTCTCCAAACTGTAAATAAATATATATAGTGTGGCGCTCAAAATAAATAAATATATATCAATATGTGATCAATTAATATACAAAAATAACATATAATGATTAATAAAATAAATACTCCATAAAAATAATGACAATAATACCTCAAGTGATCACACTCTAAAAAATCGAAGTGTCTCAAATAAATATATAAGTGCATCCATAAATAACTCAAGTGATCACACTCTAAAATGAATCAAGTGACTTAAATAAATCACATGCTTATAATTACCATATAGGTGATCAAAAAATTAATACCAACTTAATAAAAAGTGTAAAAGTGTAAAAGTCTCCAAACTGTGGCTCAAGGGCCAAATGCATCCCTTTGCTTGCCTTTATCTGTCCCTTGGGGCACTGTTCCTCCCATTGACACCAATAAGGAAGCACCATTCCTCGCGCTGACACCAACAATGGGGAACCATTCCTCTCGTTTGCACCAATGATGGGGCATTTTTCCTTTAACTGACACCAATGATGGGACACTATTCTTCTCACTGACACCAACAATGGGGTATAATTCTTTCCACTGATAAGGCACTGTTTCTCTTCTTAACCCCAATGACGGGTCACTATTCCTCCCACTGATACCAATGATGGGGCACTTTTCCTCCCACTGATACCAATGATGGGGCACTTTTCCTCCCACTGACACCAATGATGGAGCACTATTCCTCCCACTAATACCAATGATGGGACACTATTCCTCCCACTGACACTAATGATGGGGAACTATTCCTCCTAATACCAATGATGGGGCACTATTCCTCCCACTGACACCAATGATGGGGCACTATTCCTCCCACTGATACCAATGATGGGGCACTATTCCTCCCACTGACACCAATGATGGGACACTATTCCTCTCACTGACACCAATGATGGAGCACTATTCCTCCCACTGACACCAATGATGGGGCACTATTCCTCCCACTGACACTAATTATGGGGAACTATTCCTCTCACTGGCATTAATGATGGGGCACTATTCCTCCTAATACCAATGATGGGGCACTATTCCTCCCACTGATACCAATGATGGGGCACTATTCCTCCCACTGATAGCAATGATGGGGCACTATTCCTCCCACTGACACCAATGATGGGGCACTATTCCTCCCACTGACACCAGTGATGGGGCACTATTCCTCCCACTGACACCAATGATGGGGCACTATTCCTCCCACTGATATCAATGATGGGACACTATTCCTCTCACTGACACCAATGATGGGACACTATTCCTCCCACTGACACCGATGATGGGACACTATTCCTCCCACTAATACCAATGATGGGACATTATTCCTCCTACTGATACCAATGATGGGACACTATTCCTCTCACTGACACCAATGATGGGACATTATTCCTCCTACTGATACCAATGATGGGGCACTATTCCTCGCACTGATACCAATGATGGGGCACTATTCCTCCCACTGACACCAATGATTCCTTCTCCTACTGACTATAGGCATTATGTAATTTTTTTACTCACACTGACTACCAAGCTTGAGACAATATCACTGATGCTGGGACATTGTTTTACCCCCATTTGCCCCCCCCCCCACAAGTCTGAAGGACAGTAAACTGGCCGATTGTATCTAAAGTTTGGGGACCCCTGATCTAATCCACATGTGATAAGAGATGCTGGTATTATTAGTTCTGCGGCATCTGGAAGGTCACCGATGGACTTTCTACTCAGTACAGAGTTCATTCTTGATCAGAACCATTATTAGGAAAGGAATCTGATCATGGTCGTTTGTTTTTCTTGTAGTAGAATGTGGTTGCTCCATCATTGGACGGGGCCAACTCCTGCAGTTTTGGCTGCGTTTTGTTTTTTCCACATTTTTATTTTGACATTTTTCCAAGACCCGAGATTAGTAGCCTGAGACTTCCCGGTGAACCTTATTCTGATGTCATCTGCCGGTTTTCAAGAATCCATGTTCGGCTGGGAGGGTTCAAAGGAAACCTGTCATGTGTAGGGGACACTGGCTGACCTCCTTCAAACAATTCTACTTTCCTGGCTCACCTTCCGCTTTAAAGTGAACCTTTTCTTCTCCAGTGCATGTGTGTGTAACCGCTCACCATGTAAAACAACCCATTCTGTTTAACTTCTTGGCGCCGGCCGAACGCAAATGTGCGACCTCCCGGTGTCTGGGCCTAGACACCGAACGGCCGCACATTTGCGTTCTATTAAAAAAACACATATGTGCTGAGAGCGTGCGCCCTGTGCGCTCCCAGCACACACGTTCGTTACTCACGCAAAGGTCCCTATCTCCTCTTTCGATCGGGACCTTTCCCGATCATGTGACAGCGAATCACGGTGGTCATATGACCCTAAAACCTTGCCCCGCCTCCCAGCTTCTGGAACCCTTAAAGGGTCGTGAGGCGCCGGCGCCAAGGGGTTAAAATAGACATGAAAGGTAAAACATTTGTGTATAGGTATAAAAAAAAAATTATAAATACCTTTTTTCCCCCTTGTTTTCTAAGTGATCACATCCCTCGGTTCTCAGCAACACAGAGAGCTTGGGGAGGAGAAACTGCGGCACGCTGGTCTTCCCAGTGAATGGCTGTGCAGGGGAGGGGGCGTGTTAAGACAGGTCTGGTCATTGGAGAAGAGCAGGCTGAGTTTCCAGCACAGCTAAGTAACTGACCATGCTGTGCTCTCATGCCTAGTGTGGTCAGTTTTTAATAGGAAAGCAGAGGGACTGGAGGAACAGTAGGGATTTCACTCAAAGGAAGCAATACATAGAGAACAGGAGACTTTTCCATACAAGTCCATGGTATAGCAGGCACATAAGAGGAATAGGAAATGTTGGGTTTACATATTCTTTAAAAGTGACGTTATAATAGGGATTTGTTGGTTGCTATCTGTTTGTACAATTTACTAGATCAGGGGTGTCAAACTGGTGGTCCTCCAGCTGTTGCAAAACTACAAGTCCCATCATGCCTCTGCCTTTGGCAGTCATGCTTGTAACTGTCAATCTTGCAATGCCTCATGGGACTTGTAGTTTGGAGTGACGCCAGTTTGAGACCCGTGCTTTAGATTAACCAACAACTCTGTAGTGCAGGTGAAGTGAATTTCAATGAATGGACTGTATTGGTGGTCCATGTAAAAATGGTGGGTTTTGGGTCACATGTGGCCCTCACCTTTATTTTTTAAAGCTTTCAGTGCTTCAAGAATGTAAAACTGAACTCCAGGCAGATGAAAAAAATGGATGGAGCTTTGTATTTATTGGTACATCACCCTTTTTTTTTAATGCAAACAGTATCAGAGTCAGACTTTATCAGCCTCTTGTAATCCCTGAACAGCAGAGCTTAGACTGGGAGAGGGAGAAGCATGGAAAATATGTTTTCCTCGGTTCAGCCTGCTGTTATCTGGCAGATGTGAACTCAGAGCTGAGCGCTTCCAGGCTCACCGCACAAATGAGAGATCTGAGAAGGATCTCGGCTCCATGCTCCCCACAAGGAGCAGTAAAGCCTGAGAACCAGCCACCCTGATTACTTCTACATTAATACCCTAAACCTGCTGATACATTTTAAAACCTTTAGTGCCATGACGTGCTACACCCAGGGCTGCTGTTAGAAACCACGGGGCTCCATACAGCCAACCTGGTAGCCCCCCCCCAAAAAAAAAACCAAAACAGTTTACTATGTTTCAGTTATGAATGAACACAGTGAGTGATCGACACTGACATATTTACGAGACCCTTCCCCTACTCTCCATCATGAAGGATCCTATTGCATGATTGCAGCTGCTGGTGTGAAGGAGAGGGAAGTCGGCAGTACTGCATGGGTGGGGGCACACAGGGGGGACCTGGGCAGCAGGAAGAAACGTATGGTGCACAGGGAGGGTGATGGGTGCGGCAATTACTGGAACCGATCCCCTGTATGTCTTTCTCGGCAGCAGCTGAAAGCCAGTGGGAGGGAGAGAAGACAACTTTCAGCTGCTGCCGAGAGAGCCATACAGGGGATTGGTTCCAGTAATTGCCACCCCCATCACCCTCCCTGTGCACCATACATTTCTTCCTGCTGCCCAGGTCCCCCTGTGTGCCCCCACCCCTGCAGTGCTGCCGGGTTCCCTCTCCACACCAGCAGCTGCAAGCATGCAATAGGATCCTTCATGATGGAGAGTAGGGGACGAGTCTGGTGAATATATCAGCATCGATATGCCCAGGCAGCTGCATGAATCGGATCTGGGCAGGGAGGGTGATCGGCACAGTGGTGGGGCAATCACCGGGACCGATCCCCTGTAAGGTTCTCTCTGCAGCAGCTGAAAACCAGTGGGAGGAAGAGGAGAAGACAACTTTCAGCTGCTGCCGAAAGAGCCATACAGGGGATTGGTTCCGGTAATTGCCCCACCACTGTGCCGATCACCCCCCCTGCCCACATCTGATTCACCCAACTGCCTGGGCCCCGTACAGGAGGACTGGTGGTACCCCCTTATCCAAGGCCCTGGCTACACCTCCGTGGCGGCAAGTGCTGGGGGTGTTAGGGGTTGTTTTATGCAGCACAGTGGCTAAATGGTTAGCACTTCCGCCTGGCAGTACTCGGGTCATTGGTTCGGATCCCAACCACGGCACCACCTGCCTGGAGTTTGCATGTTCTCCCTGTGTCTGCGTGGGTTTCCTCCTGGTACTCCGGTTTCCTTGCACACTTCAAAGACATGCTGGTAGGTTAATTGGCTCCTGTCTAAATTGTCCCTAGTATGTGTATGTATGAATGTGAGTTATGGACCTTAGATTGTACGCCCCTTGAGGGTTAGGGACCTTAGATTGTACGCTCCTCGGGGGCGGGGACTGATGTGAATGTACAATATATATGTAAAGTGCTGCGTACATTGAAGGCGATATATAAGTACCTGAAATAAATAAATAAATGTTACTATTGCTAGAAAGTGGAATGTAGGAATCAAGTTGCAGTTTTATAACAAATCTGTCTTCTAAGCCACCTTACTGCTCCCGTTCTCTACTGCATTGCTGTGTGCAAAAAAAGTCGATAAATCCCCTCAACGTTTTTTTTTTTTGGGAAACCAACAAACAAAAATTTGGAAGTTTCTTTCCTTTTCCAGGCCAGGCCCAGTAGAGCCCTCACAGCCTCACTGAGGACTATGGAATCGCTCTGTAATCCTGCCAGCGGTAGTCGGTTGGATGAAGGGAGATGAGCGATGTCGTTTTGCAGCACATCTTCTCGCCACGCCTACCGCCGGCCCTCGCAGACGTCTCCGGAGATATTTTTGTTTTTATTGCACCATTTGTGGGTTTGGAAGGAATTGGCCGTTCAGGAAATAGTTTATCTGCCTTCTCTAGGATAACGATTTTTGTTGTCACTTTCTGGGCAAATGAATGAGGCTGATTCTGGAAGTATTGGTGTTCATTGAATTCCGTGATCTGCCATCTACACTGTATGTGAGAAGAAAGTTCTCCCTGCATCCTGTCCATGGCAGAGTGGGAATAGCTGGATATATTCGCTGCCATAGACCTGGTAAGTATGGGGGTGCCAGTACTGTGTGCTTTCTTCGCTGCCCAAAAGGTTATTGCAGTTTTATGCTGAACCCCACGCAGATATAAATAAGACTTCAGCTCCAGAAGGTTTTACACCTTTCATGACCAGGCCATTTTTTGCTCTACTATAACTGGTAATTGTGCGGTCATGCAACATTATACCTTAGATTGCACGCCCCTTGAAGGTTAGGGACCGATGTGAATGTAGAATATATTAATATTATTATACAGGATTTATATATTATTATTATACAGGATTTATATATTATTATTATTATACAGGATTTATATATTATTATTATACAGGATTTATATATTATTATAATACAGGATTTATATATTATTATTATACAGGATTTGCATATTATTATTATACAGGATTTATATATTATTATTATACAGGATTTGCATATTATTATTATACAGGATTTATATAGCACCAACAGTTTGCTCAGCGCTTTACAATATAACGGGAGACAATACAGCAACAATACAGTTCAATACAAGAGGGATAGGAGGGCCCTGATCCTGGGAGCTTACAATCTAAGAGGGAGGGGCTAGTGGTACAAAAGGTAGTAACTGTGGGGGATGGATTGGTTGGAAGAGTGGAAGATTCTATTATTAGCTGAGGGCAGGATAGGCTTCCTTGAAGAGAGAGGTTTTCAGAGATCACCTAAAAGTGAGCAGAGTAGACGATAAATTTGGGTAGAGAGTTCCAGAGGATGGGGGAAGCTCTGGAGAAGTCCTGTGAGACGAGCATGGGAGGAGGAGACAAGGAAGCTAGAGAGCAGGAGGTCTTGCGAGGAGCGGAGAGGACAGTTTGGGTGATATTTAGAGACAAGATCAGTGATATAATTTGGGGCAGAGTTATACAGTTGAAAGAAAAAGTATGTGAACCCCTTGGGATTACGTGGAGTTTTGCATGAATTGGGCATAAAATGTGCTCTGAACGTCATCTAAGTCACAACAATAGAAGAACACAGTCTGCTGAACATAATACTACACAAAAATTAGATGTTGCCATGGTTTAATTGCACATAACATGTAAACATTCACAGTGCAGGGAGGAAAAAGTATGTGAGACCCTAGCTTAATGACTTCTCCCAGAGCTAATTGGAGCCAGGAGTGAGCCAACCTTGACTCCAATCAGTGTGATGATATTGGATGTGTTGCTGACAGCTGTCCTGCCCTTAAAAAACACACATCTGTTTTGGGTTTACTGGTTTCAAGAAGCACTGTCTGATGTGAACCATGCCTCGCAGAAAAGAGCTCTTAGAAGACCTACGATCAAGAATTGTTGACTTGCATGAAGCTGGAAAGGGTTACAAAAGTATCTCCAAAAGCCCTGATGTTCATGTGTCCATGGTAAGACAGACTATCTACAAATGGAGAAAGTTTAGCACTGTTGCTACTCTCCCTAGGCGTGGTCGTCCTGTAAAAATGACTGCAAGAGCACAGCGCAGAATGCTGCATGAGGTAAAGAAGAATCCCAGAGTGTCAGCTAAAGACCTACAGAAATCTCTGGCACATGCTAACATTTTTGTTGACACATCTACAATAAGGAAAACATTAAACAAGAATGGAGTACATGGGAGAACACCACGGAGGAAGCCATTGCTGTCCAAAAAGAATATTGCAGCACGTTTGAAGTTTGCAAAAGAGCACCTGGATGTTCCACAGCACTACTGGCAAAATATACTGTGGACAGATGAAACCAAGATTGAGTTGTTTGGGAAGAACACACAACACTATGTGTGGAGAAAAAAAGGCACAGCACACCAACATCAAAACCTCATCCCCACTGTAAAACATGGCGGAGGGAGCATCATGGTTTGGGGCTGCTTTGCTGCCTCAGGGCCTGGACGGATTGTTGTCATTGATGGGAAAATGAATTCCAGAGTTTATCAAGACATTTTGCAGGAAAACGTACGACAATCTGTCCGCCAACTGAAGCTCCACAGAGGATGGGTGATGCAACAGGACAATGACCCAAAGCATACAAGTAATTCAACAAAACAATGGCTGCAACAGCACAGAATACGCCTTCTGGAGTGGCCCAGTCAGAGTCCTGACCTCAACCCGATTGAAATGCTGTGGCATGACCTTGAGAGAGCGATTCACACCAGACATCCCAAGAATATTGCTACACTGAAACAGTTTTGTGAAGAGGAGTGGTCCAAAATGACTCCAGATCGTTGTGCAGGTCTGATCTGCAACTACAGGAAACGTTTGGTTGAGGTTATTGCTGCCAAAGGAGGGTCAACCAGTTATTAAGTCCAAAGGTTCACATACTTTTTCCTCCCTGCACTGTGAATGTTTACATGTTATGTGCAATTAAACCATGGCAACTTCTAATGTTTGTGTAGTATTATGTTCAGCAGACTGTGTTCTTCTATTGCTGTGACTTAGATGATGTTCAGAGCACATTTTATGCCCAATTCATGCAAAACTCCACGTAATCCCAAGAGGTTCACATACTTTTTCTTGCAACTGTAAATGGCTTTATACGTTATTGTTAGTGTTTTGAATTTTATCCATTGGGCAATGGGAAGCCAGTGGCGGGATTGGCAGAAAGGGGTGGAGGACACTGAGTGGAGGCCAGTGGAGGGATTGGCAGAGAGGGGTGGAGGACACTGAGTGGAGGCCAGTGGAGGGATTGGTAGAGAGGGGTGGAGGACACTGAGTGGAGGCCAGTGGAGGGATTGGCAGAGAGGGGTGGAGGACACTGAGTGGAGGCCAGTGGAGGGATTGGCAGAGAGGGATGGAAGACACTGAGTGGAAGCCAGTGGAGGGATTGGCAGAGAGGGGTGGAGGACACTGAGTGGAGGCCAGTGGAGGGATCGGCAGAGAGGGGTGGAGGACACTGAGTGGAGGCCAGTGGAGGGATTGGCAGAGAGGGGTGGAGGACACTGAGTGGAGGCCAGTGGAGGGATCGGCAGAGAGGGGTGGAGGACACTGAGTGGAGGCCAGTGGAGGGATTGGCAGAGAGGGGTGGAGGACACTGAGTGGAGGCCAGTGGAGGGATTGGTAGAGAGGGATGGAGGACATGAGTGGAGGCCAGTGGAGGGATTGACAGAGAGGGGTGGCTGATACAGAACGGTTAGTAAGGTGGATGAGTCTGGCAGCAGCATTCATGATAGACTGAAGAGGGGATAGCCTGCGATTAGGTAGGCTAATGAGGAGGGAGTTACAATATATATGTAAAGCGCTGCGTAAATTGACGGCGCTATACAAGTACCATATATAAATAGTTTGTAGGCACGATAACTTTCACGCAAACAAATCAATATACACTTACTGGGATTTTGTTTTTCAAAAACATGTAGCACAATACATTTTGGCCAAAATCTATAAAGAAAGTAGATTTAAAATTTTTTTTGTTGGATGTGTTTTATAGCAGAAAATAAAAAAATATAGATTTTTTTCCATCATTTTCAGTCTCTTTTCATTTATATTGCAAAACATAAAGAAAAACAGCGCAGTGGTGATCAAATGACACCAAAAGAAAGCTCTATTTGTGTGAAAATAATTATAGAATTTTTGATTGGGTGCAGTGTTGCATGACCGTGCAACTACCAGTTAAAGTGGAGCAGTGCTGAATAGCAAAAAAAAAAGGCCTGGTCATGAAAGGGGGTAAAATCTTCTGGAACTGAAGTGGTTAAAGTCGTCCAGATTTATTTGATAAGTGCATATATTTAATCTATATATAAGTTATACCCAAACAAAACGTATATCCTTTTTTGTGTGGTATTTGATCACCACTTTGCAATATAAATAAAAAAAAGACCGAAAATTTGGAAAGGAAAACATATTTTTTACTGTCTGTCATAAAACATACAGGGGTTGATTTACTAAAGGCAATTAGACTGTGCACTTTGCAAGTGCAGTCACTCCAGAGCTTAGTAAATGAGCAGAAGCTCTGCTGACTTCCATCATCCAATCACGTGCAAGGAAAAATGCCGTTTTTCAATTTTTCTTGCCCGTGATTGGGTATTCTTTGCAAAGGGAAGCTTTGCCTTATTTACTAAGCTCTGGAGCAACTTCAGTTTGCAAAATGCACCGTCTATTTGCCTTTAGTAAATCAACCCCAGAATCTCTTGCTGGTTTGGGTTTAGTAAAGTATATTCTGATTGGCTGCCCTGTTCTCCTTGATTGAATCCGGTAGTATGGCTCCCAGACATGGTCATATAGAAATGCGATGGTTGGGGGAATATCTGAACTGAAACCAGGAGCCGTAACAGTGACAATGGCTCAGTCTCTTCCTCTTCAGCCAGACCAGAAATCTCTGGCCGCCCATCTCCAATTGGAGGAAGATGATGGGCGTTTGGTGATGTTGGGCATCAGACAAGGCAGCCACGTCCTGCCGGCGGAGGGAGAACTAGGTGGGCACAAGTGGAAGGGAAGCTTTAAATTATTTACTAAGCTCTGGAGCAACTGCACTTGCAAAGTGCACAGTCTCATTGCCTTTAGTAAATCAGCCTCACAGTGCCACACTTTTTTTACAGATTTATTTTTAAAAAATGTTTTAAAACCATTTATCATTTTCCTTCCACTTCACAATTACGGGCCTCTTTGCGTTGATCTGTCACAAAAAATCCCAATAATATACATTTACATTTTCCGTTGTAACATGAAAAAAGTTGGAAAATTTCAAGGGGTATGAATACTTTTTCAATGCATTGTACCCAATGCAAAAATAAAAGAAATCACATTTCTTCACAAATTCTAGCCAAAATCTATTCTGCTACATGTTTTTGATTAAAAAAAAAATCCCAATAGGTAGATATTGATTGTTTTCATGAAACTAATAGCACCTACAAACTATACACTGGAATTTTATTTTTTTATACCTATATTACTACTATTATTATTATACAGGATTTATATTATTATTATTATACAGGATTTATATTATTACACAGGATTTATATATTATTAGTATTATACAGGATTTATATTATTATTATTATACAGGATTTATATTATTATTATTACACAGGATTTATATTATTATTATTACACAGGATTTATATATTATTATTATTATTATTATACAGGATTTATATTATTATTATTATACAGGATTTATATTATTATTATTACACAGGATTTATATATTATTATTATTATTATTATACAGGATTTATATTATTATTATTATACAGGATTTATATTATTATTATTATACAGGATTTATATGGCGCCAACAGTTTGCTCAGCGCTTTACAATATAACGGGAGACAATACAGCAACAATACAGTTCAATACAAGAGGATTAGGAGGGCCCTGATCTTTGGAGCTTACAATCTAATGGCAGTGAACAGCAAGTTATAAGGTGCCTGCGATAGTGCGGCGAGTATACTGACACTAACTGATGCTGTGGGCAACTGACTAACTGCCACTGACATCACCAGTGACAGTAATACAGTGGTGGTGGTAATAATACTATACACCATCACTGCATTAATGACACTGGCTGGGAAGGGGTTAACATCTAGGGCAATCAAGGGGTTAAATGTGTGCCTAACTATGTGTAATATGTGTAAAGTGTGCTGCTTTTACTAAACGATCTCTATGGTTCTCTTCCCTGCCCTGTACAGAGCCCTTGTGTTGTTTACCAACACAGAGCTCTGGGCTGTGATTGGACACAGCCGATCAGCAGGTCCCAGACATGACTCATTGGCTGGGACTTGCTGACAGGTTCCAGCTGTGTACAAAGCGCGGAGGTAGGCGGTGACGTACCTGTACGTCGCTTTGCCTGCAGTGTCAGCCCGTCTGCAGTACATTGCGGGTGGGCGGGCGTGAACTGGTTAGGAATGCTGATCTCTAAACCCAGCATTAAAAACACCATCAGCCCCAATTACACAACTGTCAATCAAATGACATCCTAAAGTAGGCAGATTTCTTCTTTTGTATTTTAACAGAAACAGCCCTCAGATTGATACATCATTCTTTTTTTCTGCAGGCAGTGCAAGTACCTGAATTTGTCTTGGTATTATCCTCTGGCAGTCCTTGTACAGCAAAGCTCAGTCTGTGGGAGGGAGAACCAGCACAAGTAGCCTGTGCTGCAGTGCACGGAACATGCAGACAGGAGGAGAGAGCAGAGTGATGGTGCACTGGGCTCCTAAATGCTTGTTTATACCTAATGGCATCCCAACACTCTTTGCTAACATGTGCGCAATGATAGCAGGCCTGAATTCATGGTAACAATGCCCATCCAGTACCATGCATTTTGATATTGCGCATTTTTAAAAAACATAAAATGGGACATTGCATTTCTTTGGTGCAGTTGTCATGCGTTGGGCAGCTCACTAAAATGAACGAACTGCCCAAACACGCCATGCCATGGTGCAGACACATGAGTGCACAGGAAAATAAGGCCTTCTTCACTGCTAAGTGCCGAGGCAATGACATGCGCATTTCGATTTTTGAAAAAGGGTGACCCTGACCAAAACACCAATCCTGACACAGACCTAGATCAAGGTTTATTTTTTTTAATTATTTTTATTTATTCATCTATGTATTTATTTATTTTACGTATTTTTTACACACACTTTTTTTTTTTCTCTCTGAAAGGACTGAGAGAGATACAATGTATCTCTCTACTCCATTCAGAGAGAGAAAACAAGGGGGGCGGGCTTCACAGTGACTGATCACTATGACAGCCAATCAGAGGCTATCACAGCGATCAGGTGACCCGGAATTGAAGGTTCCGGGTCCCAATCGTTAGAACGGGACCCGGGGCTCTCAGTGACACCGTGGTCTTTGTGCTGGGGGCGCGCCGTGCGACACATTCCCATTAGAACAGTGGTTCTCAACCTTCCTAATGCCGTGACCCTTTAATACAGTTCCTCATGTTGTGGTGACCCCCAACCATAAAATTATTTTCGTTGCTACTTCATAACTGTAATTTTGCAGTGGGAGGAGTAGTGCCACATCATTGGTGTCAGTGGGAGGAATAGTGCCACATTGTTGGTGTCAGTGAGAGGAATAGTGTCACATTGTTGGTGTAAGTGGGAGGAATAGTGCCCCATCATTGGTGTCAGTGAGAGGAATAGTGCCCCATCATTGGTGTCAGTGAGAGGAATAGTGTCACATTGTTGGTGTCAGTGGGAGGAATAGTGCCCCATCATTGGTGTCAGTGGGAGGAATAGTGCCCCATCATTGGTGTCAGTGGGAGGAATAGTGCCCCATCATTGGTGTCAGTGGGAGGAATAGTGCCCCATCATTGGTGTCAGTGAGAGGAATAGTGTCACATTGTTGGTGTCAGTGGGAGGAATAGTGCCCCATCATTGGTGTCAGTGAGAGGAATAGTGTCACATTGTTGGTGTCAGTGGGAGGAATAGTGCCCCATCATTGGTGTCAGTGAGAGGAATAGTGTCACATTGTTGGTGTCAGTGGGAGGAATAGTGCCCCATCATTGGTGTCAGTGGGGGGGGAATAGTGCCCCATCATTGATACTAGTGTGGGGGGGAATTGTGCCCCATCATTGGTGTCAGTGGGGGGGCATAGTGCCCCATCGTTGGTGATTGGCCGCCTGTGTGCCTCTCCTGAGCTACAGTTCCGGCGTCCAATCACTGGCGAGGAGGCGGAGCTGTTGATTGATCCCAGGGATGTGGCCAGATGACAGGGGCGGCATGTCATCCCGCGCACACATCGCGGTCCAGGGAAATGTGGACGTATCTGCATGTGGGCGGACCCGCCTGGAGACTGATAGAGGAGCGGTGTCTCGGTTCCTAAGACCATCGGAAATATGTGTTTTCCGATGGTCTTAGGAGACCCCTGTGAAAGGGTTGTTCGACCCCCAAAGGGGTCACGACCCACAGGTTGAGAACCGCTGCATTAGAAAGACAGGTACACAAATTAGCGGCCCCCACGGAAAAAAGGCCAGTTCTGTGATGCTTGTCTTTTTATAAAGATGCTCCTTTAAATCTTTTCTCTGTAGTTGAGTGTTGTGGCCGGAGCTCTGCCTCCCGCCTTGCCTCTACCACTGTCGGTTGGCGTCTTGGAAGCCCCCGGTTCTCTCACATTATCCAGGATTGTGGCGTTTCTCCTCTTAGTCCTGTAAAGTCAGGCAAGGACATATCTGCGGTTGCAGCTCTTCCAGGCTGGATGGTTTATAAAAACTCCTCTGCCAAAAAAAGATTGTTAGGATGACTGACGTGCCCACCTAGTTCTCCCTCCGCCGGCACGACTCGGCTGCCTTGTCTGATGCCCAACATCACCAAACGCCCATCATCCTCCTCCAACCGGAGATGGGCGGCCGGAGATTTCTGGTCTGGCTGAAGAGGAAGAGACTGAGCCATTGTTACTGTTGTGGCTCCTGGTTTCAGTTCAGATGTCCCCCCAACCAGGGGCGGACTGACCATTTGGGAACTCGGGCACTGCCCGAGGGCCTGGGTCAGTAGGGGGCCCCATGAGATGCCCCTGGTACCTTTCATAGGTTTTTTTGGGTGTTGTTTGAGTGTGGGCAAGGACACAGGGGCCCCATGATCCCCATTTGCCCGGGGGCCCCATGAGTTGTCGGTCCACCCCTGCCCCCAACCATCACATTTCTATATGACCATGTCTGGGAGCCATACTACTGGGATCAATCAAGGAGAACAGGGCAGCCAATCAGAATATACTTTACTAAACCCAAACCAGAAAGAGATTCTGGGGTTGATTTACTAAAGGCAATGAGACTGTGCACTTTGCAAACTGAAGTTGCTCCAGAGCTTAGGAAATGAGGTAAAGCTTCACTTTGAAGAATACCCAATCACATGGAAGGAAAATTAAAAAAACAAAAACAAAAAAAAACAAACATTTTTGCTTGCACATGATTGGATGATGGAAGTCAGCAGACCCATATGGAAGAAAGATATATTTGAAATATATTTTAAAGATAATCCTCCAAAATACATTGACATATATTTGAAATACTACAATTTTGGCCTTATTCAATATATTTCAATAAATGTATGTGTGTGTATATATATATATATATATATATATATATATATATATATATATATACACTGCATGTTGAAATGCATTTTTTTTTATATTGCAAACTATATGAAAAATATTTAAAATAAATTTCTTCAGATTTTGTTCAACATAAAAAAATGTAATATATTTTTACATATATTTCTAAATGCATTCCAAAAATGTAATTTGTATTTTTAAAGACATGCAGTATATTTGAAATGTATTTTTAAAAATACTTTCTTATATTTTCTAATAAAAATGCATTTCAACATGCATTATATATATATATATATATATATTGACGGCCATATTCAATATATTTCCAAATATATTGCAATAAAATTAAATATTAATATATTTACGGCCATATTCAATATATATATATATATATATATATATATATATATATATATTTATTGAAATATATTTTAAAATATATTGAATATGGCTGTCAATCACCTTCTTTGTGCTGGGGGGGGGGGGTGTCTCCTAGGACTGTATGGTGTCACCATAGACTGTCAAATGTGACTCATGCAAATAGCAGAAGAATGAGGGAGCAGAGAGGAATCACACTAGGTGCTTTGGATAGAGGCAAGTACATACTATAGAAGGAGATGCTTTATTTATTTTTCATTTCAGAGATTTACAACCACTTCAGTCCTTCCCTAAAAAACAAAACAAAACAAAAAAACAAAAAAAAATGGCTGATGCAATTTAACCCTTACACCACGAACACCTCCATTTTGTTTGCTGAAAATCGCACTCTTTGTATTGTATTGTTCAGCCACAGGAGAGTCTCCAGAAATGCAAGCAGCGTCTCCTGAGGCCTGTGTGTGTGCGGTGCAGGGAGTCATAGGCATGCTCATGTTTCTGTCCCCCCCACATCATACCACCCCCCCCCTTCTCTATTAACTGTGTGTTCTCCAAGGGCCCCTCTGGCAGTGAAGGGGGTTCCACATTCCAGGCCCCAGACAGGATCTCTGGCGGGATAAGACGTGACTGGGTTTTGGAAGGAACCTCCTTGGACCCGGGACAGTCTGTGATTTATCACGATCGGCCTTTGGCAATCAACTGCACTCCACACACGGCGGCATGTGCTGCAGACCTAACGCCAGCGTGCTGGGCTTCCAGCGATTGGCAGGCGGTCTCCTCTCCTTCCGTATATAGAATTTCTGACGTGAGCTGTCAGGAAATGAACACCTTGAATGATATCTCCGATCTCGTCTCCTGCATGCCCGCCAGGGATCAGCAGCTGACGTTCCCTACAAAGAGAACCTGCCCCAGGAATTGGCTCAAAATTTGCTTTAAAAAAGGATGTAAAGTCCCAACTGTTCTTTTATTACGGCATATAAGTGTGAAAACCCCTGTCAGGTTTTAATCGCTCTTTATGTCCCCGCTGGGAAGATTCACCTCACTTGTGATCTAGTGACCTCTGTACAGGAAGTGATGGAAAATCCAATAGTTGTCACTTGAAAGGAGGTTAGGGGAAATTATCCAATGGGAAATGTTACTAAACCCCGGACCCTGCATTCACTATATCCGGTCTCACCGGACCCTGCATTCACTATATCCCCTCCCCCCGGACCCTGCATTCACTATATCCCCTCCCCCCGGACCCTGCATTCACTATATCCGCTCTCCCTGGACCCTGCATTCACTATATCCCCTCTCCCCGGACCCTGCATTCACTATATCCCCTCCCCCCGGACCCTGCATTCACTATATCCCCTCTCCCCGGACCCTGCATTCACTATATCCCCTCCCCCCGGACCCTGCATTCACTATATCCCCTCTCCCCGGACCCTGCATTCACTATATCCGCTCTCCCCGGACCCTGCATTCACTATATCTGGTCTCCCCGGACCCTGCATTCACTATATCCACTCTCTCCGGACCCTGCATTCACTATATCCCCTCCCCCCGGACCCTGCATTCACTATATCCCCTCTCCCCGGACCCTGCATTCACTCTATCTGCTCTCCCTGGACCCTGCATTCACTATATCCGCTCTCCCCGGACCCTGCATTCACTATATCTGCTCTCCCCGGACCCTGCATTCACTATATCTGCTCTCCCCGGACCCTGCATTCACTATATCCAGTCTCCCCGGACCCTACATTCACTATATCCGCTCTCCCTGGACCCTGCATTCACTATATCCGCTCTCCCTGGACCCTGCAGTCACTATATCCGCTCTCCCCGGACCCTGCATTCACTATATCTGCTCTCCCCGGACCCTGCATTCACTATATCTGCTCTCCCCGGACCCTGCATTCACTATATCTGCTCTCCCCGGACCCTGCATTCACTATATCCAGTCTCCCTGGACCCTGCATTCACTATATCTGGTCTCCCCGGACCCTGCATTCACTATATCCGCTCTCCCTGGACCCTGCATTCACTATATCTGGTCTCCCCGGACCCTGCATTCACTATATCCGCTCTCCCCGGACCCTGCATTCACTATATCTGCTCTCCCCAGACCCTGCATTCACTATATCTGGTCTCCCTGAACCCTGCATTCACTTTACTATATTTATTTTAGTAAATATAAACTGCTAAATACCTTTTCTCATCAGCAGTATATAGCAGTCTTGTGACTTCTATCATTGTCCGGCCGAGCACTGGTTAAAGCTTGTAGGAGGAGTTTTCATTTTGCTC